>NW_025535699.1:57500-84985 GCF_020615455.1 Coregonus clupeaformis | reverse complement strand
CTCTTGCTATTGATTTTGTAAAAGAAAAAAAAGCCAATGTTTGAAATAATTGTATATCCAGTTACTATTGAATCACGCCAAGTAGATACCGTGCACTCATTAGATGATCCTAATTTTCTCTCTTAAATCACACCCTTTTTTCAATTGAAGCGTTTCTTTTGTTTAAGAGAATGGGAGGTGGACCTATTGCTTAATTTCTCTCTTCTTGATTTTTTTTTTTTAAATGACGGAACGAATATATCCGAGGTTGATTGATTATTATATATTTTTTTGCACTTTGTCCCTCTTTTGAATCTCATTAAATTACTTCTGATCATATTTAATAGTTGTATTTTTGTTACTTCTCTGCATGTTGGGGAAAATAAAGAATACCAAACTGAATATTCTCTCCGTTTCTCTCATTATACTCAAACAGTACGTATAGTCTACCATTGATTTGTACACAATTTAGTTCGCAATCTATACACGAACTCCGATACTGTAGGATGAAGAGTCCACACACTAACCGAGAAAATGGTTAGTCGTCTAACTTTCTGTTTATAAAATGTCGCCATCTAGTGGCAACTTTTCAGGAAAATGCCTCAAAGATACACAGTTCGAGTCCTATAATAAAATCAATATGGGCTGTAGGGCTACTTTGGCAGCACGTGTAACAAAAAACACTGCAGATAAAGATGATTTGATACTGCATACCTTGTTAATGGAAACAAAGACAGTCATAGAACCTTGACACAAATTGATACAACAAGCATATACACTGCATGTTTACTGAGAGATCAGGGGTTCAAACGGACACAATATAATCAAATCAAATTTTATTGGTCACATACACATATTTAGCAGATGTTTATTTCCGGGTGGAAGCGCAAAGCTTGTGTTCCTAGCTCCAACACTGCAGTGGTATCTAACAATTCACACAAACCTAAAAGTAAATAATGGAATTAAGAAATATATAAATATTAGATCGAGCAATACCTTTGTGTAAAAGTATATGGACTTGTGTAAGTGAGACTGCCGAATTGAGTAGACAGAATTCAAAGCATAAGAAAGCAAGCTGCAGACAGAAGGACGTCACTAGTGACATTTGGCATGGGAACACGCGGAAGAACGGTTTGATTATCTTGCGCTGCATAAACAGAATGGGCCTGTCCCGCGGCTGTTATTCCTGACACAGATGTAGGAGAAATCAGAGAGGGCTCAGGAGCAGATAGACAGGTTACAGAACATACCAACATTTATTCGTTTAGCTACGGATGAAGACATTTAGGTCAAGACTTGCGAATCAAGATAATCAATATTATGAAGAAGTTAAACTGTGTGTGCTGTGCTTTGCTTAGGCCTATTATAGATTTCGGAGAATATGATTGAATTTGATATATAAGCATATTTACAATCATATAAGAATCACAGTGAGAGCCATGTTGAGAGCCATATAATGTATATTGACCATTTCAATAAAATACAGATACTGACTTTATTATGTATAGCTGCTAAAATAAAATAAAATCCATACCGTATTTCGACAAGTTCAAGGTACATCCAGGTTGCATATTCTCCTCGACACTAGAGAGCGGACCATAGAAATTATGCTCGGTATGTCCCTCATCGTGCACCGTACTTGGTCTCATTTTCCAAGGACTAAAAGTGGGAGGTCCTTTTCCCCGCAGACTCCAAACACTGGTGAGCCGTATTTCCTTGCGATTTTCTCCCGAATCATCATCAAAACATCACTTTTTCCTGAATATAATATATCACATATAACTGCGATTGTCTGAGAATACATACTTTGTGCAATGGTTAGTTCCTGTATTTATATAATAAGTTATGTCTGTGTCTATGAAACGATATTAGTAAAAACTACTCGTTTGACCAGTCGTAGCCACAGGCTAAGCTAGTTAAGCAACAGCTCTGCACATTTCAGCACAAATATATTTCTGTTACCACGACTTTTACGTTCAAAGTCTATTCCGAAGCTTATACTAGTCTGGCAATTGAGCATACCTTTTTTAGGGAGAATTTAGAAAAATAAACCAACTTTGTTGTGCTTTCGCCGAGTAGGCCTCAGCCGGAACTCGTAACAAATGACTAACTTGCACGGTAACTTTTGCTAGTCAGACAGGTCATGGTATCAGCGTCGTTTCTGTCTGTTTGGCTGTTCCTCTAAAGTTTTACTGCTGTGTTGACTAACGTCGTTTTTTCTGTTTACCAGGCACGAGGACCGAAGAGCACCTGAAGCGCGGTTGCAGCGCCCAGAAGCATTGATGCTTGACAAGCTCACCGGAGTGTTCGTAAGTAAGCATAACTACTTATTTCTATGTTGAACCACAATGTTACTAAATGGTTGCAGATTCGTATACAAATTATTAGGTAAAACTGAGGGCATTCATATCTATCCACCAGTGTTCCATTATTTTCACAACGAACATGTCATTCATTGTCTTGTGCCCTACCTGTATCTCCTCACACCTGGGCTGTTGAACGTGACCCTACCTAACTTGCGGCATTTCCCCTCTTTTATTAAAATAACATTTGCTTGTCAAGTTTCATTTTCATTATTAAATTGAGCACGGCAAACAAAGTTTATGCTTAAAGGCGCTGCATGCTCAATCCGACGTCTGCAGTTGCTTTAGAGCAGGGTTTCCCAACTCAGTCTTGGGACTCACAAGCCGTAGACGTCTTTGTTTTTGTCGCTTAACGCTACACAGCTGATTCAAACAATGAACTCTTCATCAGCTTCAATTACTTTAATCAGCTGTGTAATGCTAGGGCAAAAACCAAAATATGCGCCCCTTGGGGTCCCCAGGACCGAGTTTAGGAAATGCTGCAGAGCATAGAAACAGCCTCTACAGAGGTCAGGGCCTGTATACTTGTGTTTCTGAGCAGAGCTGTTGTGAAGGAAGTTATAAAGGAATTGAGTTTGTTTATACTGAACCCCTCCTGCCATCAACCAATCATCAGTCAATGAGCCCTATACGGAGACGCAGGAACTCAACTGGAGGCTCTGCGATGGTGTCACACCATCCTTACAGCGCCTCCGACCACATTTTCGGATCGAGCCTAAATTGCTCTCAAGAGTTGCTAGATTGTGGCCCTATAAACGTTTTTTAATCAATGAAGTTGTGTTTGCAACGTGTATAGTTGTTAGTCATTTGCTATTTCATCTACTGAACAGTCGTGGCTTTCCCTCCTATCCTAACCCATTCGCCACGTCCTCTCCTATCTAACCCCATTCCCCACGTCCTCTCTCCTATCCTAACCCCATTCGGTACCCAAGTCCTCCCTCCTATCCTAACCCCATTCGCCCACGTCCTCTCTCCTATCCTAACCCCATTGCCACGTCCTCTCTCCTATCCTAACCCCACATTCCTCACGTCCTCTCTCCTATCCTAACCCCATTCACCCGTCCTTCTCCTATCTAACCCCATTCCCCACGTCCTCCTCTCCTATCCTAACCTATTCCCCACGTCCCTCTCTCTCTTTCCCTGACCTCATTCCCACGATCCTCTATCCTATCCCAACCCCATTCCCCACATCCTCTCTCCTATCCTAACCCCATCGCCACGTCACCTCTCTCCTATCCTAACCCCACTTCGCTTACGATCTTCTCTCTCTATCCTGACCCCATTCCCCACTGCCTCTCTCCTATCCTGACCCCATTCCCCACGTCCTCTCTCCTATCCGACCCCATTCCCCACGTCCTCTCTCCTATCCTGACCCCATTCCCACATCCTCTCTCCTATCCCTGACCCCATTCCCCACGTCTCTCTCCTATCCTAACCCCACTCCCCTTGCTCCTCTCCTATCCTGTGTATAGTGATCTGCTGTCCCTGCATTGTCTATAGCCACCATTGTTAATAAAGGTAGACTCAGCGATGTAGTTGCCACAAGCAGCATCGCAGATATTGCGATGAGTGAGATGCAAAACTTCACTCTGTCACACACGGTATCTACTTGAGATGAACATGGGTTTGCTTCACGTTATGTGGCAGCCCGGGACCCAAACAGTGGAAGTTTGGTCTCGTAGCTTCAATGCACATAGTAGTTGCGGATATTGACCAACTATGCTGTTTGTTTTGTTGCATCTACATCCGGCCATTGCTGAATCTACCTTTTAACTGCTCTCATCTAGTTACAGTACCTAACTCTATTCTCCCCCTGTAGGCTCCTCGTCCCTCCACTGGTCCCCACAAGCTGAGGGAGTGCCTGCCCCTCATCATCTTCCTCAGGAATCGTCTGAAGTGCACGCAATTTGACCGGAGACGAGGTCAAGAAGATCTGCATGCAAAGGGTTCATCAAGATCGTACCCAAGGTCCCACCCGATATCACCCTACCCAACTGGCTTCATGGGTGAGTCTGGCTGGGGACGGGTTGAGGAAGGGAAGGAGTGACAATGTTTTGGGTGAAGAAGGGAAGGAGTGACAATGTTTTGAGTGTCACCTACCTTACTGGTTTTATGGGTGAGTCTGGCTGGGGCGGGATTGGATTAGGAAGAGAGCCATAGGGACAGCAATGGGAGGAGCCAAGGATTACATAAGGGTGGGTAAATGTTTGGCTTACTCCTTTCAGGGGCTAGGGCGACGTGAACGTCTGTGCCTCTCATAATAAGAGACCTCGCTTGAAAAATGAGAATGCGGCAATGTTAGTTTATGCCTTTTTTGAGACACCATAGCAACAACAGGCAGTATACACTTTCACAAAATAGTCAGAATTAATTTAAGATGAAATCAAGAAATATGTAAATTCGACATTTTTGCAGAGGTCGTAGTTGCGCGATTTTAGATTAGATGTTTGGTGCTGCATTTTTAAGTGGGGGTGGGGACTGCATGAAAACTGGTATTTCATTGAAGAATCGTCCATAGTTCCCATTCCTGCTAGGAGTAGTACTGTTGACCAATCACTGACGAGAGGCGTAGCCTTTCTATGTAACTTCGACTTAACTCAAGAAAATGTGTGCTTGAACAGCTGGGAGATAACAAAACCGAGCGTGTGCAACTGGGGGAAAACGGACGGGATTTGCTTAGACTGTTGATAACATGTAAACTATATTTAGTCTCGCTTTTGTTTATTGAAAACCCCATACATTTTCTTGAATGAGCACTTGTCTTTCAAAATGCATCATTGCAGTTGTTAGTTAGCTAGCAAAAATTTTTTTGTCCCGTATATTAGCATTGACAAGAGATCAGTCAAAATGCCTCAAAACAAGACATGGCATCAATAAGATACGAGGCACTTATGAGTCCCACATGGCAGCCTGTCATTGTTGCTATCGGGAGTGTTCAGAATCACAACGGCCTTCCCGGTGCCATTTTTCGCTAAGTTGTCAGCCAACCCACCTGTGTGTGCAAACTGTTTAGACTGCGAAGCATGCGACAGGCGTACGCGTGGAGATGGAAGGAGCGACGCTAGCAGTCTTGCACTCTGCTTGACATAATCACCACACTCTTTGGTTTTGATCAACGAGCTGAAATAAATCTCACCAATACCTCTAAGAAGTTCTGAGCTCTAATCAATAGGATGTTTTTTTATTTAAGTATTCAAACGGGGCCATATCTCATTGATTCGTCTCTACAGGGATTGTCTAGTTGAACTCGATGGGCTGTCAAGGCACTAAAGGTAATGGCTGGCTTGCTCTGGGCTTTCAGGACAGAGCCCTGCAGTAAATGAATTTTCGCTTGCTTTTTTGATATAGTGGTGCTGCTTGGTGTTACTGGTTAGCTGTAGAAACACCAGATGGAGACTGATCTCTGGTCACGTCAAGGGATTAAATCATTTCTTGACCTGGGGCTCACATACTATATATGCAGTGGGGAGAACAAGTATTTGATACACTGACGATTTTGCAGGTTTTCCTACTTACAAAGCATGTAGAGGTCTGTATTGTTTGTCATAGGTACACTTCAACTGTGAGACGGAATCTAAAACAAAAATCCAGAAAATCACATTGTATGATTTTTAAGTAATTAATTTGCATTTATTGCATGACATAAGTATTTGACACATCAGAAAAGCAGAACTTAATATTTGGTACAGAAACCTTTGTTTGCAATTACAGAGATCATATGTTTCCTGTAGTCTTGACCAGGTTTGCACACACTGCAGCAGGGATTTTGGCCCACTCCATACAGATCTTCTCCAGATCCTTCAGGTTTCCGGGGGCTGTCGCTGGGCAATACGGACTTTCAGCTCCCTCCAAAGATTTTCTATTGGGTTCAGGTCTGGAGACTGGCTACGCCACTCCAGGACCTTAAGATGCTCCTACGGAGCCACTCCTTAGTTGCCCTGGCTGTGTGTTTCGGGGTCGTTGTCATGCTGGAAGACCCAGCCACGACTCCATCTTCAATGCTCTTTACTGAGGGAAGGAGGTTGTTGGCCAAGATCTCGCGATACATGGCCCCATCCATCCTCCCCTTTCACACGGTGCAGTTGTCCTGTCCCCTTTGCAGAAAAGCATCCCCAAAGAATGATGTTTCCACCTCCATGCTTCACGGTTGGGATGGTGTTCTTGGGGTTGTACTCATCCTTCTTCCTCCAAACACGCGAGTGGATTTTAGACCAAAAGCTCCATGTCTCATCAGACCACATGACCTTCTCCCAATTCCTCCTCTGGATCATCCAGATGGTCATTGGCAAACTTCAGACGGGCCTGGACATGCACTGGCTTGAGCAGGGGACCTTCTGCGTGCGCTTCAGGATTTTAATCCATGACGGGCGTAGTGTGTTCCTAATGATTTTCTTTGAGACTGTGGTCCCAGCTCTCTTCAGGTCATTGACCAGGTCCTGCCGTGTAGTTCTGGGCTGATCTCACCTTCCTCATGATCATTGATGCCCCACGAGGTGAGATCTTGCATGGAGCCCCAGACCGAGGGGTGATTGACCGTCATCTTGAACTTCTTCCATTTTCTAATAATTGCGCCAACAGTTGTTGCCTTCTCACCAAGCTGCTTGCCTATTGTCCTGTAGCCCATCCCAGCCTTGTGCAGGTCTACAATTTCATCCCTGATGTCCTACACAGCTTTCTGGTCTTGGCCATTGTGGAGAGGTTGGAGTCTGTTTGTTTGAGTGTGTGGACAGGTGTCTTTATACAGGTAACGAGTTCAAACAGGTGCAGTTAATACAGGTAATGAGTTGAGAACAGGAGGCTTCTTAAAGAAAAAACTAACAGGTCTGTGAAAGCCGAATTCTTACTGGTTGGTAGGTGATCAAATACTTATGTCATGCAATAAAATGCAATTAATTACTTAAAAATCATATAATGTGATTTTCTGATTTTTGTTTTAGATTCCGTCTTCTACAGTTGAAGTGTACCTATGATAAACATTACAGACCTCTACATGCTTTGTAAGTAGGAAACACTACCGATTTTGCAGGTTATCACTAGAGATCCTGGTTCGAATCAGGCTCTTCGTCGGCGCGACCGGGAGACCCATGGGGGCGCGCACAATTGGCCCAGCGTCGTCCAGGGTAGGGGAGGGAATGGCCGGCAGGGATGTAGCTCAGTTGATAGAGCATGGCGTTTGCAACGCCAGGGTTGTGGTTCGATTCCACAGGGGGTATGAAAAAATTAATAATGTATGCACTAACTGTAAGTCTCGCTCTGATAAGAGCTGTCTGATAAATATAAAATGTATCAATCTTGTTCTCCCCACGGTATGTATATCACCCACACACGCGCACCACCAAACCAAAGACATTTCGCCATCTTATATTCATGTTTTTTCGGATGCACATTCCCACACGCACAGTATTTCTTAGCTCCTTTATCCCTGCCAAGTGATGACGACGGTGTTGTTGATTAATTTCCCAGACCAGGTGAAGCCTGTGAATCTGCCCACCATGTCACACCTCTTCTTCACTGGACCATATCACACTGGTAGAATCTCTATTCCAGTTCCTTGTTCGCACGTCCTCTCGTCCCCTCTGACCTTCTCATCCATTGGGTTTTGAGGAGAGGGTCTGATATGTAGTCTAGCTTGCCACATACAATGGTATGGGTTTTATTTGGTGCTTTTCGCAAGTATATGAAAGGACTAAATATTGTTGACTTACATTCCGTTGGTTCAACGGTCATTGACCATCTGAAGTGTTTAAACTATGAGAATGTGATGATGACTGAAACTGACAAATCTTTCGTATTGGTTTGTTCTGACGCAAAAGCTGTATTTTGTTCTAGCTCCGCCTTGACAGACTGAATGTTGACGTGGTGTTTGTCTATGTTCTGGATGTGATCATCTGAACAAATGCATGTTATGTCTGTCTGTAGATGTGATCAGTATTGAGAAGACTGGAGAGCACTTCCGTCTGATCTACGATGTGGGGAAGGGACGTTTCACTGTTCACCGCATCACGGCTGGAGGAGGCCCAGGTATGACGCGTCACACAAATGCTCTGGAGTCCAGTTATTCGCAGCTCAATCCTACCTTTTTTCAAACCGAGCAGTACCCTATAATTGGCTGAATCTTCTGTATGAGGGCTGACGGAGCAATGAAGATAATCTTTGGTTTTGATCAACGAGCTGAAAAAACCCTCACCAATACCTCTAAGAAGTTCTGAGCTCCAACCAAAAGAATTAGCTGAATCCTAATGTGAAATGGTTATATATTCTACCTTTTGTGTAAATAAAAGCCTTGTGTGATTTGTCGGATTACTTGTGGAGCTACACTATATACACTACCGTTGAAAAGTTTGGGGTCACTTAAACATTTCCCTGTTTTTTGAAAGAAAAGCAATTTTTTTGGTCCATTTAAAATAACATCAAATTGATCAGAAATACAGTGTAGACATTGATTTTTTTTTATGGAATATCTACATAGGTGTACAGAGTCCCATTATCAGCAACCATCTGTCCTGTGTGTTCCAATGGCACGTTGTTTGCTAATCCAAGTTTATCATTTTAAAAGGCTAATTGATCATTAGAAAACCCTTTTGCAATTATGTTAGCACAGCTGAAAACTGTTGTGCTGATTAAAGAAGCAATAAAACTGGCCTTCTTGAGACTAGTTGAGTATCTGTAGCATCAGCAATTGTGAGTTCGATTACAGGCTCAAAATGGCCAGAAACAAATACATTTCTTCTGAAACTTGTCAGTCTATTCCCTGTTCTGAGAAATGAGGGCTATTCCATGTGAGAAATTGCCAAGAAACTGAAGATCTCGTACAACGCTGTGTACTACTCCCTTCACAGAACAGCGCAAACTGGCTCTAACCAGAATGAAAGAGGAGTGGGAGGCCCCGGTGCACAACTTGAGCAAGAGGACAAAATACATTCGTGTCTAGTTTGAGAAATGAGACGCCTCACAGGTCCTCAACTGGCAGCTTCATTAAATAGTACCCGCGAAAACAAGTCTCGTCAACAGGAAGAGGCGACTCCGGGATGCTGACCTTCTAGGCAGAGTTGCAAAGAAAAAAGCCATATCAGACTGGCCAATAAAAAAGAGAAGATTAAGATGGCAAAAGAACACAGACACTGGACAGAGGGAAGATTGGAAAAAAGTTATGGACAGACTAAATGTAAAGATGCTGGAAGAATGCTTGATGCCATCTGTCAAGCATGGTGGAGGCAGTGTGATGGTCTGGGGGTGTTTTGGTGGTGGTGAAGTAGGAGATTTTGTACAGGGTAAAAGGATCTTGAAGAAGGAAGGCTCACTCCATTTCGCAACGCATGGCGCCATACCCTGTGGACGGCGCTATTGGAGCCAATTTCCCTCCTGCAACAGGACAATGACCCAAAGCCGAGCGTCGGCTGGAGTGGCGTAAAGCCCGCCCGCCATTGGACTCTGGTACGGTGGAAACGCTTCTTTTGGCGTGATGAATCACGCTCACCATCTGGCAGTCTAAAAAATTAATGCATTGTTGGTTAAGGGCTGTAAGTAAGCATTTCACTGTAAATTGTCTACACCTGTTGTATTCGGCGTAGGTGGCAAATAAAATTTGATTTGGATTTAAAGGACACATCTGGATTTGGCGGATGCCAGGAGAACGCTACCTGCCCCAATGTGTAGTGCCAACTGTGAAGTTTGGAGGAATAATGGTCTGGGGCTGTTTTTCATGGGCCGGGCCCCTTAGTTCCAGTGAAGGGAAATCTTAACGCTACAGCATTCGATGACATTCTAGATGATTCTGTGCTTCCAACTTTTAGCAACAGTTTGGGGAAGGCCCTTTCCTGTTTTAAGCATGCCCCTGTGCACAAAGCAAGGTCCATACAGAAATGGTTTGAGATCGGTGTGGAAGAATTTGACTGGCCTGCACAGAGCCCTGACCTCAACCCCATCGAACACCTTTGAGATGAATTGGGAACGCCGACTGCGAGCCAAGGCCTAATCACCCAACATCAGTGCCCAACCTCACTAACGCCTCTGGTGGCTGAATGGAAGCAAGTCCCCACAGCAATATTCCAACATCTAGTGGAAAGCCTTCCCCAGAAGAGTGGGAGGCTGTTTCAACTAGCAGCAAAGGGAGGGGACCAACTCCATATTAATGGTCAAGCGATTTTGGCATGAGATGTTGGACGAGCAGGTGTCTGCATACATTTGGTCAGGTAGTGTAGTTGGGGTTCAGACCCCAAAACCTAGCAGTTGTCAATCAACTTTTGAGACATTTTACATCAAGTTGTATCTATGTGCTTAAGTTACCCGGCCTAGACTCTAGAAATCTAGGTTTGGCCATAACAATCGCTCACTTTCTCCCTCTTTCCCCCTCTCCAGTACAAGCTGTGTAAGGTGAAGAAGAACCTGATGGGCACCAAGGGAGTCCCCGGCTCGTGGTGACCCATGACGTTCCCGTACCATCCGCTACCCAGACCCCCTCATCAAGGTCAACGACACAGTCCGCATCGACCTCGCCACCGGCAAGATCACAGAACACATCAAGTTTGACACAGGTAACATGATTTTATGGAACTTAAAAGAAAAACTTCTAGTGACATTGTTTGATACCAGTGAGGAAATGGGGTCTAGAGATTGGGGAATGAGTTGTCTTGCATTTCATATTTGAATAGATTTGATATCTTCCCACCTATATACTCAAAAGCACTTTACGTAGTAAGGAGTGAAACTCCTCATCCACCACCAATGTGGGGCAACCAGTTGGGATGCACAGCAACCATTTTGTGAAATTGAAGGGAAAATAGTTAAAGCAGGTATTAGTTAGTGCAGCTTGTTCTGTCGGTCCAACTAGTTTCTACTATCCCTGTCTGACGGACGCTTGGTCTCGCATTAACGCGTGCACAGGCATGGTACTGAATAAGGAATTTTACAACTGGTTGTTTTTTTCTTTGCAGAAACCAAAAATACATTACGGAAAAGTACGTCTGTTCATTCAGACCCTTGGATCCATAAGCACTGTCTTTGAAACTTTTTTGCGGCCTAAGCAAAACGCAACAATTTTTTGCAGCTAAGCAAAGCAACAATACTAACCAATCAAACGTGGCATTCTTCTGAAGCAATCCTCTCTTCCTTTTCTCTCCACCCCCCCTTCACTCTACTCCTTGTAGGTAACCTGTGCATGGTGATTGGCGGTGCCAATTTGGGGCGGATCGGTATCATCACCAACCGGGAGAGGCACCTGGCTCGTTTGACGTTGTTCACGTCAAAGACAGCGCTGGAAACATCTTTGCCACCAGGCTGGGAACATCTTCATCATTGGCAAGGTGAGCACAGGAGCAGGGGAAGTAGACGACCACACACACCGAGGAGCATTAACATGCAAATACACCTTGAAGACAACTCCCAACCCCTCCATTTCTTGAACGCACCGTAGTTGTTCTGTACTCGTGTGTGATTGTACCGGAGGTAGAACAAAGCCAATGCTATGTCTTCGGTACCAGTGTGATATCGTCTGCTGGTTCTATCCTCAATCGCTGGCACACTTCACGCTGATGAAGAGCAGGTTTAAATCTATCCTAAAACCAACTAGACTGCAAACCATGTCTAGTGTCTGCTGCGAGTGGGGGGATCCGGGATCATTTCTCATTCTGGCCTTTTTACAGACCAGTATTATCACTTCCTAAAAGCACAATTTCACTCTTTTCATAGCCATTTATTTTGTCCTCTTCCTGTCCCGTCTGATGATTGATGGCTAAAACTGTAATGTGTTTTTAGCGACTTTAAATAGTTGAATGTGAGTTGCAGCTATTCCCTTCCAATGTCCTGGTCTTTTCTCCTTCTCTCTCACAGGGCAACAAGCCGTCAGGTGTCCCTGCCCCGTGGAAAGGGTATCCGCCTCACCATCGCTGAGGAGAGGGACAAAAGAGAATCGCTGCCAAGGCCGGCAGCAGCTAAGTCCTATATGTAGGTCTAGGCGTCCTGACTTCGAAATAAAACAATGTTATTTACAACCAAAAAAAAACAACCGTTGACTCGACTTGTGTTTTCCATGTTGATGTTTAGTTAAATGATTGATAAACTATATTTTCAGAGCAGCTTCCCCAACAAATGGACTCACTTTCACTGGAAACCACTATTCAGGTCTATCTTTGCATCTGAGTCATATTTTTAGATCTTCCCATGCTTGTGCCAGTTTCAACACAAGTTGGCGTTTATAAAAACTGAACGTGACGTGAAAGTGCTCATCATTTCACCAATTTTAGACCATGCATATGCATTACTTTCCAGTGGTTGGATACGCATTACAAGCAGGCAAGTAGCCTAATGTTTTTGTGCAAATGGGGATATGATGGCTACTTCTTGCGTGGGAAAAAAACGGTTTAATAAGATGCTATAATTTGCTGTTAGTGAGAATCTTACGTTTAACTTTACATTTTCAAATATTAGATTTGCATCTATTTTCTTAGGCTATTCACGTTACCAAGATTGCATGATTCCTCACCATTTCTCTCGCTGTATGGTTTCGTACTCATGAAGTAGCCTATAGGCCTACAACAAGTTGGGATACCATTCGTTCCAGGGTAGGGGAGGGAATGGCCGGCAGGGATGTAGCTCAATTGGTAGAGCATGGCGTTGCAATGCCAGGGTTGTGGGTTCGATTCCCATGGGGGACCAGTATAAAAAAATAAGATGTGTCGTACTCTCACTAACTGTAAGTCGCTCTGGATAAGAGCGTCACTAAATGACTAAAATGTACAAAAATGTTCCCTTCGTTGAATTGAACCAACTTCACAGTACATAAGCTATTACAAGTACAGTGAGGGGAAAAAAGTATTTGATCCCCTGCTGATTTTGTATGTTTGCCCACTGACAAAGAAATTATCAGTCTATAATTTTAATAGTAGGTTTATTTGAACAGTGAGAGACAGAATAACAACCAAAAAATCCAGAAAAATGCATGTTAAAATTTTATAAATTGATTTGCATTTTAATGAGGGAAATAAGTATTTGACCCCCTCTCAATCAGAAAGATTTTGAGCTCCCAGGTGTCTTTTTATATAGGTAAGGAGCTGAGATTAGGAGCACACTCTAAAGGAAGTGCTCCTAATCTCAGCTTGTTACCTGTATAAAAGACACCTGTCCACAGAAGCAATCAATCAATCGGATTCCAAACTCTCCACCATGGCCAAGACCAAAGAGCTCTCCAAGGATGTCAGGGACAAGATTGTAGACCTCACAAGGCTGCAATGGGCTACAAGACTATCGCCAAGCAGCTTGGTGAGAAGGTGACAACAGTTGGTGCGATTATTCGCAAATGGAAGAAACACAAAAGAACTGTCAATCTCCCCTCGGCCTGGGGCTCCATGCAAGATCTCTACCTCGTGGAGTTGGAATGATCATGAGAACAGTGAGAATCAGCCCAGAACTACACGGGGAGGATCTTGTCAATGATCTCAAGGCAGCTGGGACCATAGTCCCAAGAAAACAATTGTTAACACCTCACGCCATGAAGGACTGAAATCCTGCTGTGCCCCTGCTACGGTCCCCTGCTCAAGACAGCACATATACAGGCCCGTCTGAAGTTTGCCAATGAACATCTGAATGATTCAGAGGAGAACTGGGTGAAAGTGTTGTGGTCAGATGAGACCAAAATTGGGATCAACTCAACTCGCCGTGTTTGGAGGAGGAGGAATGCTACCAATGACCCCAAGAACACCATCCCCACCGTCAAACATGGAGGGTGGAAACATTATGCTTTGGGGGTGTTTTTCTCTAAGGGGAAAGGACAACTTCACTGCATCAAAGGGACGATGGACGGGGCCATGTACTGTCAAATCTTGGGTGAGAACCTCCTTACCTCAGCCAGGGCATTGAAAATGGGTCGTGGATGGGTGTTCCAGCATGACAATGACCCAAAAACACACGGCCAAGGCAACAAAGGGGTGGCTCAAGAAGAAGCACATTAAGGTCCTGGAGTGGCCTAGCCAGTCTCCAGACCTTAATCCCATAGAAAATATATGGAGGGAGCTGAATGTTCGAGTTGCCAAACGTCAGCCTCGAAACCTTAATGACTTGGAGAAGATCTGCAAAGAGGAGTCGGACAAAATTCCTCCTGAGATGTGTGCAAACCTGGTGGCCAACTACAAGAAACGTCTGTCCTCTGTGATTGCCAACAAGGGTTATTGCCACCAAATACTAAGTCATGTTTTGCAGAGGGGTCAAATACTTATTTCCCTCATTAAAATGAAAATCAATTCATAACATTTTTGACATGCGTTTTTCTGGAATTTTTGTTGTTATTCTGTCTCTCACTGTTCAAATAAACCTACCATTAAAATTATAGACTGATCATGTCTTTGTCAGTGGGCAAACGTACAAAATCAGCAGGGGATCAAATACTTTTGTCCCTCACTGTATGTTGTCTGCCATTCGATCCGGAGCTCAGTTTAACGGTGGAACAGACGGTTGTTCAGGCCTTCTGTAGCTTACGTCGGTAATTTTCAAATATTTCATTTATAAACAATATATTGTCATAGCTATTGCAGAATACATTCCTCACTTTTCTGGCCATGATGGGTTCATATTCTCAAGTTGCCATAGCCTACGAATTACCATGCTCATTTAATTGGGCCTATTCGGCTAGTTGTTAAGTATTTTGCTCTATGCATCAGAAAAGAAAGCGTTTTATAACATAATTTAACAGGTGAACATACCGTTGATCATTTGCATTGAAGTGTTTATGGCTACCACTAAGTAGACTGTTTCAGAATTCGAGGACAGTGCGACATATTTTCCACAGCCATTTGCAATCGTTTTGGTCTTAAGCTTTTTTTTCTGTCAGATGGCCTAGGCCGACTACGAAAGTTTAACATTCTGCCATCACCTACAAAGACATTTGATTAAGTTCGCCATTGCTATTTCCTTTAGGGAAGCTGCCTTGGCCTAATTCCAATACTTCCAAAGTATACAGCAAATAAGGGTGTTATTGTCACCATAAAAAGTCAAGTATGTGCGTTTCATTCAAAGTTTTAATGCTCATTCACGACGCAGTTTCGGGATGGGTCTGATAACGGGAAACATGCGAATGTATGGTGTTCGCTAAGTTGATAAATTAATCTTTGTATGTGTGCAGGCTTTTCAGAAATGTCACACGCAGATATTTATTGGGAAATGTATGCAACAGTTATAAAAGAGGCTCCTGGTCAAGTAGTGCACTACATAGGGAATAGGGTGCCAATGGTATGTACCCAAACTCATGATCATGGTTTGGCAGTGATGCTGAGGGTTGGGAAGGTGGTCCGTTTTTTATAATTTCCAGGTGACTAGGGCGATTCTAACCCCACACCTTCTCACCTGTGTGTTTGTGAAGCTGTGACTGTCTCTTCCTCCTCGGAGACTGAAGAGGAAAACGAGACATCCCAAATGTGTTCCGTTTTCAATGAGCTAAGTGGACCAGACCCAGCTACTATCGCATTGGTGTCTATGGGAGAGCCACCTCTTTAAGCAGACAGGAACTGACCATTTTCTTTCTCATGGTAAACGGCCTGAGTGAACTATCTTAAATTATCCACCAACTTTGTTCCTCCTCATCGCTGGACACTTCTTTCACCACCTCCATCCCTTTCCACCCTTCCAGTCGTCTGTTTATCATTGGGATCCTCTTGGCCTCTTATCAATTAGATTTGCTAACTTCCTGCGTCCTCTCCTGCGTCCTCTATCGCCTGCTTTTTTAAAAAGGTAGTCGGCACGGAGAGTGAACGTGGATGGAAACGTGCTTGCTTGAAATGAGACGGTCCTTCTCCACTATTACAGGGGTGGATGCCAAAATAAATGTGTTAAATGGTCAAAACAAATGAAGTTAGTAGTGCAAGACATTTTATAGATACAAAAAAATAAGTAGCATATTGTTTTTAAATGTGTGCATGTTATTCTCTGACAAAACAAAAGCTGATTTAAAGGGGGTGTAGCAGATCAAAACTCTACAGAAGGATACACTTTGAGTATCCTCAATGAAAGGTGGCTATCAAGGAGGGGAGGACCGTCTTCCGTTTGCCTACTAACGACTCCTCGATTTACATTTACGTCATTTAGCAGACGCTCTTATCCAGAGCGACTTACAAATTGGTGCATTCACCTTAATGTATTGGTTTCCGGGTCACGGAGGAGGAACGAGAACGCCCTGCTCTCCCCTTCGTCTTTGCTGATCTGAAGAGATCCCACGTGTCCCAAATGGTACCCTGTTCCCTGTAGTGCACTACTTTCGACAATGGCCCCTATGTAGGGAATGGGATTCTATTTGGGATGCAACCATGATGGTATATAGATGAAAGTAGTATGATTTATGTTTTACTTGAACCTTTCTAGCTTTTTTCTACATCAGATTGAGTACAACGAGACGAGGAGCGCTACAGTAGGGATCCACTTTAGACTATTGAAATGCACCCTGTGTATGTGAGTGTGTGACTGCGACTATTGAAATGCACCCTGTGTATGTGAGTGTGTGACTGTGCCCATCACCTCCCCCCCTTCTGTGCTGGTGGCTGGTCACCTCATCCCTCCCTCCCTCCATCATTTCCTACCCACCCTCTATCCCTCCCTCTCTCTACTCCCTCCCTCTCTCTATCCATCTCTCTATCATTCCTCCCTCTCTCTATCCATCCCTCTCTCTATCCCTCCCTCTCTCTATCCCTCCCTCTCTCTATCCATCTCTCTATCCATCTCTCTATCATTCCTCCCTCTCTCTATCCCTCCCTCTCTCTATCCCTCCCTCTCTCTATCCCTCCCTCTCTCTATCCCTCCCTCTCTATCATTCCTCCCTCTCTCTATCATTCCTCCCTCTCTCTATCCCTCCCTCTCTCTATCCCTCCCTCTCTCTATCCATCTCTCTATCATTCCCTACCCTCCCTCTCTCTATCCATTCCTCTATCATTCCTCCCTCTCTCTATCATTCCTCCCCTCTCTCTATCATTCCTCCCTCTCTCTATCCATCTCTCTATCATTCCTCTCTGTATCCCTCCCTCTCTCTATCATTCCTCCCTCTCTCTATCCATCTCTCTATCATTCCTCTCTGTATCCCTCCCTCTATCATTCCTACCCTCCCTCCTCCCTTCCCTGTTCAGGAGGCTGGTCACCTCATCTCTCCCTCACTTCATCCCCCTGTTCCAGAGTCCTCCAGAAGGCCATATGGGCCCTGCTGAGAGACGGCCTGTTCCTTCCTCTCGGCCTGCCCACTCACCTAGGGAAGGAAGTGTGTGTGCACTGTGTGTGTTTGTGTGTCACTGTGTTTAAGAGCGAGAGAGAGAGAGTGTGTGTGTGTGTGAGTTAGTGTCACGCTGATCCTCCAGCAGAATTTGACCTACAGACTCACCTCACCACTACACACCACAACAACACACCCTGCAGGAGATGGAGGGTGTGTTCGTGGATGGCAGGACGGGACACAACATGACTGACCGTATGATCTCTGACACACCACAACTAGCCACGTCCTCGGCTGGTTTATTTTAGGGACAAGAATTGTGTGTGTGTGTTTGGCTAGATTTGAAAGGAATAAGTATCTTCTGACTTGTAGATCGATGTTTAGGAGCTTGTTTGGGGGAATATGTGCATTTTTGTTTGAATGAAATCTATGCAGCTGTGTTACATTAGCGTTAGTCACAACTGTATTTGTGTGAGTGACTGTTAGCATTCAGTTCCAGCATTCATTTACCTGCCGCCTACCTACTTAATATAACTGACAGTTTTGAATGTTCTTATCACAGGCTCTGATGCTTGAAGTCATTCCAAACTTTCCTTCTGGAAGTTTGTTTTGCACATTGGCTTGTTTGTTTACTATCCAGCATCAACTACTTTTTGCTCTGTAGTATTTCATCCCTTGATCAAAGAGCTCCTCATGGATGAACTATGAACCAAAGAAGCGCTCCTCTCCTGTGTCTCTTCATTCCAAGCTTTATTGACATTGTTTCCTGGGACAAAAGGGTAAGTAATACACAGAAATATCCTCTCTTTTGAGATGCAGAACTGTACACACACACACATATATACACACACTGTTTTGAAGGGTGTAATGTGAGCTTGGCCAGGTTCCTGCTCTGCTCTGGTTCTGGCTGCATCGCCCTGTGAGCAGAAACAAAAACAATCTATTTGATGTGAACAGAACTATGATTCACCAGAGACCCAGTTGGCTTTAGACCAGACCTGGGTTCAAATACTATTTGAAATCTGTTAAGTGTTTCCTTTAGCCTGCCTGGAGTGCCAGGTGGGCGGGGTTTACAGTTGTGGGACTATTCTATTGCTCAATTAAGACAGACAAGCTCAATCAAGCACAGATAGAGTATTTGAAATGATTTCAAATAGTATTTTAACCCAGGTCTGCTTTAAACTGGTACATTTGGCAGATGGCAAGGCAAGGGAATAATGGGCCATACAGAAAGAAAGAAATAACATGCATTCAAAGAAAAGCAAAATAATACTGTGAGGGAGAGGAAAAGGAGGAGGGGGATGGAGCGATTCTGGAAGAGTTTGAGCTCATACGTTAGAGCAATGAAGTGGGTTGGGTATGCCGAGAAACAGTGAACACAGTCATGGAGAGGGAGGGGGGGGGAGGAGAAGGGAGGGAGGGAGGGAGGAGAAGGGAGGGAGGGAGGGGAGAGTGGAGTGGAGGGAGGAGGAGGGAGGGAGGGAAGGGTTGGGGACAGATGTTTCCAATCAATTGTGCTTCCATCATGTGATGGACAGACGGACGGACGGACGGACTGTGTGTGTGTGCGTTCGTGTGGTCACTGTTTATGGAACTCACATCAGCAGCCGTGGGAAACATCCCCCTGATAAGATTAGTGTACATGACATGGTTTTGTATGACACAGCCTATCTTCTCCTTCCAATAACTATCCCACTCTCTGTCTTTGTCTTTCTCTCTCTTTCTCTCTCTCTCGCTTTCTCGCTCTCTCTCTCTCTTGCTTTCTCTCTCTCTCTCTTGCTTTCTCTCTCTCTCTCTCCTCTTCTCTTGCTCTCTCTCTCTCTCTCTCTCTCTCTCTCTCTCTCTCTCTCTCTCTCTCTCTCTCTCTCTCTCTCTCTCTCTCTCTCTCTCTCTCTCTTGCTTTCTCTCTCTCTCTCTCTCTCTTGCTCTCTCTCTCTCTCTCTCTCTCTCTCTCTCTCTCTCTCTCTCTCTCTCTCTCTCTCTCTCTCTCTCTCTCTCTCTCTGTCCTTTAGACCGTTATAGTAGAGAAACAGACAGACTGCATGAACAAAAACACCTAGGTGGGCCAAGTCCATGGGGTGGGGTGGGGAAGGCTGGGGCTACAGTATATGGCTGGGGCTACAGTATACGGCTGGGGCTACAGTATATTGCTGGGGCTACAGTATATTGCTGGGGCTACAGTATACGGCTGGGGCTATACGGCTGGGGCTACAGTATACGGCTGGGGCTACAGTATATGGCTGGCTACATGCTGGGGCTACAGTATACGGCTGGGGCTACAGTATATGGCTGGGGCTACAGTATATGGCTGGGGCTACAGTATATCGGCTGGGGTTACAGTATACGGCTGGGGCTACAGTATATGGCTGGGGCTACAGTATATGGCTGGGGCTACAGTATACTGATGGGGCTACAGTATACGGCTGGGGCTACAGTATATGGCTGGGGCTACAGTATACGGCTGGGGCTACAGTATATGGCTGGGGCTACAGTATATGGCTGGGGCTACAGTATACGGCTGGGGCTACAGTATATGGCTGGGGCTACAGTATACTGATGGGGCTACAGTATATTGCTGGGGGCTACAGTATACGGCTGGGGCTATACGGCTGGGGCTACAGTATACGGCTGGGGCTACAGTATGGCTGGGGGCTACAGTATACGGCTGGGCTACAGTATACGGCTGGGGCTACAGTATACGGCTGGGGCTACAGTATATGGCTGGGGCTACAGTATACGGCTGGGGCTACAGTATATGGCTGGGGCTACAGTATACTGATGGGGCTACAGTATATTGCTGGGGCTACAGTATACGGCTGGGGCTATACGGCTGGGGCTACAGTATACGGCTGGGGCTACAGTATATGGCTGGGGCTACAGTATACGGCTGGGGCTACAGTATATGGCTGGGGCTACAGTATATGGCTGGGGCTACAGTATATGGCTGGGGCTACAGTATATGGCTGGGGCTACAGTATATGGCTGGGGCTACAGTATATGGCTGGGGCTACAGTATATGGCTGGGGCTACAGTATACTGATGGGGCTACAGTATACGGCTGGGGCTACAGTATACGGCTGGGGCTACAGTATATGGCTGGGGCTACAGTATACTGATGGGGCTACAGTATACGGCTGGGGCTACAGTATACGGCTGGGGCTACAGTATATGGCTGGGGCTACAGTATACTGATGGGGCTACAGTATACTGATGGGGCTACAGTATACTGATGGGGCTACAGTATATGGCTGGGGCTACAGTATATGGCTGGGGCTACAGTATACTGATGGGGCTACAGTATATTGCTGGGGCTACAGTATATGGCTGGGGCTATACGGCTGGGGCTACAGTATATGGCTGGGGCTACAGTATATGGCTGGGGCTACAGTATATGGCTGGGGCTACAGTATACGGCTGGGGCTACAGTATACGGCTGGGGTTACAGTATATGGCTGGGGCTACAGTATACGGCTGGGGCTACAGTATATGGCTGGGGTTACAGTATATGGCTGGGGCTACAGTATATGGCTGGGGCTACAGTATATGGCTGGGGCTACAGTATACGGCTGGGGCTACAGTATATGGCTGGGGCTACAGTATATGGCTGGGGCTACAGTATATGGCTGGGGCTACAGTATACGGCTGGGGTTACAGTATACGGCTGGGGCTACAGTATATGGCTGGGGCTACAGTATATGGCTGGGGCTACAGTATACTGATGGGGCTATACGGCTGGGGCTACAGTATATGGCTGGGGCTACAGTATATGGCTGGGGCTACAGTATACTGATGGGGCTATACGGCTGGGGCTACAGTATATTGCTGGGGCTACAGTATATGGCTGGGGCTATACGGCTGGGGCTACAGTATATGGCTGGGGCTACAGTATACGGCTGGGGCTACAGTATATGGCTGGGGTTACAGTATATGGCTGGGGCTACAGTATACGGCTGGGGCTACAGTATACTGATGGGGCTACAGTATACGGCTGGGGCTACAGTATACGGCTGGGGCTACAGTATATGGCTGGGGCTACAGTATACGGCTGGGGTATTGTTGTGACTGGGGATGCTGTGGCTGGGCTGGGAGTGTTCACAGTCGACATAGAGAGGCAAAGAGAGTAGAGAATTGAGAGTTGGAGTGGAGAGAAAGGGGGGAGTGTGGGTCAGGGAGAAAGGGAGAGAATGGGGGGAGTGTGGGTCAGGGAGAGAGGGAGAGAAAGAGAGAGTTGCTCAGTGGAGAGTTGCTGAAGTATGTTCCTTAAACTTAGGTGAATTACAGCATTTCCAACATTCTATCTGTGCTTGTCCAAGTACAGCTGTGAAAACTCCTCTCTGCCCCGTAAAGCTTATTGTTCCCATCACTGAGAGAGAGAGAGAGAGAGAGAGAGAGAGAGAGAGAGAGAGAGAGAGAGAGAGAGAGAGAGAGAGAGAGAGAGAGAGAGAGAGAGAGAGAGAGAGAGAGAGAGAGAGAGAGAGAGAGAGAGAGAGAGAGAGAGAGAGAGAGAGAGAGAGAGAGAGAGAGAGAGAGAGAGAGAGAGAGAGAGAGAGAGAGAGAGAGAGAGAGAGAGAGAGAGAGAGAGAGAGAGAGAGAGAGAGAGAGAGAGAGAGAGAGAGAGAGAGAGAGAGAGAGAGAGAGAGAGAGAGAGAGAGAGAGAGAGAGAGAGAGAGAGAGAGAGAGAGAGAGAGAGAGAGAGAGAGAGAGAGAGAAGTTTTATTGGTGTTTGTTTTCATCCATAAGGGTCAGTGGGTCACTTTTTGCCATGAAGGGAGGTGTTTGTGTGTGGACAGGAATGTGATGGAGAGATGTTGAGAAGACCTCCTTAGATGGCACCACATATATTAGTTATTAGTTTTAATCAATCGTGGAAGTATGATCAAATTGGCGATATAGCCTAGGCCTACATAGATAGGTCTATGTCTATGAAAAGATTAAGACTCAAAGCTGTGCACTTGATGCATGCAAGATAGATGTCTAGGCTGCCTCGCTATATAAGTGGCATTAGTTAAAAGGCGCCAAAAAAGTTTATATAATCTGTCATATAGCCTACATAGTCTCAAATTCCAGAGTCTCTGTGCAAAGTATGGGGCCGGGGTGACTTCTTGCTGTCCTCAGATCAGACCAGAGGATTTGATTCCTCTTCCTCCTCCCCCCGCAGCACGTTTCGTTCTTTGGGAAGACCAGAGACAAACAACCCTAGCCCATACTGGTGTGCCGAGGCAGAGCACCGCGTCGCGGACAGTCAATCGCAATGAAACAAAATGAACGCACTGTACTCGCAACAACTCTTACTACGGTTCTTCTTCAACAACAAAATCAATAACAGAGTTTGCAGCACGGATTACACGCTTCTTTAGAAGGAGGATATAGTTCGACTAGGTTTGGAGGGAAAATGCCATTCTTTAAGCGCACAATAGTTCCAAGGATGTCTGTAAAAACGACGCGAAGAGGCCAAATGCGATTTTCGGGGACTTGGTGGACGTGTGCGGGTTCTCTCTATGTTCCGTGCTCCGTCAGCTCTCGGATTTATCCCGACAGTCCGTCAGCATCTTGGAAGAGCTCGAGGGCGAGCTCGTGTCTATCTGTCTCCGGTCGGGAACGCTCGAGGGCAAGGTGATTAGTTTACAACGGCACATCACCGCGCTCGCCAAAAAGCCACCGCCAAAGAGTAAGTAATAAATCACACTGTATAATTTTATATCACTTGTGTGACCGTAGAAGTGAGCCTCAACTCACTGAGGTCAACTTCTAGTTGAGAATGTGCGGGGGAGAGATTCAGAACCACCAGTTATTGTTTGAGGTAACTTGGATATGGTGGAAATAAATAATGTTACGTTTATACTGTAAAGGGTGATGATCACGTCACTGTGTGCGTTTCTTAGCCATGACCTTGCATTCTGCAGCTTTCGATGGTTGTTTGCAAAAGAGGACTCTTTCGCTTTCTCACTCTGTCTTTGACTTGTGTTTTAACCCCCTACTCATATGCCATTCATGTTACAACACAGTAGCCTATTGTCTATATTTGTAAAGGTATGGCCTACACTTTATCAATGACACTGGAAACGGTGCGCGTGCCACAACATTGTGTCACAGTGGCTACTTTGTCGCCAACTCACTTGAGTGCGACACGCGCTACAGGCTATTACGAATATCGACAGCGCACATGATTACAGATTTAGATGTCACACTGGATAATGGTTTCTCCGATAACGTGACGAGGGCAGTGTCACGGATAGATGTTAATTAAAATATAAATAGGCGCACAGTATGCGATGCACGATTTGAAGTCCCAAATGGCACCCTATTTCCCTTGGTCAAAAGTAGTGCTCTGTATAGGGAATAGGTTGACATTTGGGACTCAATGAAAGTGACAGCAGAGCACAGTTCTGTCTGAGGTTGAGAAAGAGACATGCTGCATGTTTTCGTCTGTCTCTGCTCTGCCCTCTTGGCTTGAGTTCAGCCAAACCAAACCAAGGCAGCTACTAGAGACTGAACACATGGCCCAGAACAGAACAGAACAACATATTTCCTGTGAGAAAGAGATTGTAAGTTAAGCAGCTCTCAGTTGGAGAGTGGAACGTCAGTCATGATGACTGCAGTCAGACAGAGAGAAACAGTTTTGATGTGATGCTGCCGGTGGAATAACAGGCCAACCCAGAGTAAGCTACAGAAGTGCCATGGCAACTCACAGTAAAGTGCCATGGCAACTCACAGTAAAGTGCCATGGCAACTCACAATGGACACTTGTGATTTACTATGTTGACATGACAGTAATGAGATTGTCTGTTCAGCAGCTCTCCAATTGGAGAATGGATCCTCAGTCATGAATAACAAAGATAAAAAGTGTATAATGTTATCTTTGTGTAGGCCTAATAACATTATATAGCACAACAATGACTAAGTACCGGTACCCCCTGTATATAGTCTCAGTATTATTATTATTATTATTGTGTTCTTTAAAAAAAAAACTTTACTTTATTCTATTTTGTATTTTAAAAACATGCTAATATTTTCTTACTTACTTTAAAAAAACTGCATTGTTGGTTAAGGGCTTGTAAGTAAGCATTTCACTGTAAGGGCTACCTACACCTGTTGTATTCGGCGCATGTGACAAATAAAATTTGATTTGATTTGACAATATAACATAGAGGTAACATAACAGTAGCCAACCACAGTACAGAGGTGTTGCCATGGTAACTCAATGGCAGCACTCTTATGACTCACTACAGGTTGTTATGTCAGCTGTTTTGACAGACGAGAGTTGTGCAACAGGCCCAACTATGCACCATTGACTGGAGGTCTGTGACACACATTGAAGAATCTCAAGCTACATGGCATGATGTCACTAGACTTTGTTTACCCAGTCACAGGTGACAGAAAATAATCAGTTCTCTCCATGGAGATAAAACCATCTCTGGTTAGGCTATCTCTTCCTTCTTCCTGTTATTGCTCACAACAGTCGAAACAGGCGTAGGCACACTATTCACTTTGCAGTGAATGTTTCACCAAATGCTTGTGGGCCCTAGCGTTATGTCAATGTTTTGAATAGGCCTACAAAACTCCTCTGTTCACTGTCTTATACTGAGCATAGAGTGAGAGAGGATGGAGTGAGAGAGGAGAGCGAGATAAAGTAGAGGAGGGAGAGAGAGGTGGAAAGGAAGGAGAGAGAGATCAAGAGGCCAAATCATGTAATAGTTTCTAAGTAAACTGAAGATGAGTAGCAGTTTCCTTTTCTCAGTTTCCTTCTCCTTAGCAGTTCCTCGCTCTTTGAGCTCTTTGTGTGTGTGTGTGTGTTGTGTTCCATCACTGGAAGCTGTCAGTCAGTTGCCGAGTGTGAACTGAAGAGCTTGTCCTTCCTGTGGAATTCTCTCTCTCTCTCTCTCTCTCTCTCTCTCTCTCTCTCTCTCTCTCTCTCTCTCTCTCTCTCTCTCTCTCTCTCTCTCTCTCTCTCTCTCTCTCTCTCTCTCTCTCTCTCTCTCTCTCTCTCTCTCTCTCTCTCTCTCTCTCTCCCTCTCTCCTCTACCCTGTTAGGGCTCTACAGTGCTACCAATTTGTTCAAATGTTATTACCCATATTACCGGGGCAGTTTTATTAAATTTTCTCCACATTTTACATTCATAAAACCATGTCGCGGGCTGTTCTAAAGCTACTCACGATCCACTAACCTTATTCAGTCATGTTACAGCATTAGCTCGCTTGCTAACAACCTGGTAACCACAGGTGAAAGTTATTATAATCTTTGTGATAACTTTACCATTAGTATGCTAACGTTTGGTGGCTAGCTAACTACCATGAAGACCTGGCCAAACACAGCCATGTTGCTCATGGAGACTTCATATTTTGTCTCTTAATGATTTGATGGGATCTTGTTTTGGTTGCGGTCTCATTGTGAAGTGTAATTTAGACCTGGTTGAGAGAGAGAGAGAGAGATATATTTATTTATTTTCCCTTTTGTACTATTTGCAAATCGTTACAACACTGTATATAGACATAATATGACATTTGAAATGTCTTTATTCTTTTGGAACTTTTTCTGAGTGTAATGTTTACTGTTAATATTTATTGTTTATTTCACTTTTTTTTTTAAATTATCTATTTCACTTGCTTTCACAATGTAAACATATGTTTCCCATGCCAATAAAGCCCTTAGAATAGAGAGAGAGAGAGAGAGAGAGATCCTAATCTCAGCTTGTTACCTGTATAAAAGACACCTGTCCACAGAAGCAATCAATCAATCAGATTCCAAACTCAGGCTCGAAACCTTAATGACTTGGAGAAGATCTGCAAAGAGGAGTGGGACAAAATCCCTCCTGAGATGTGTGCAAACCTGGTGGCCAACTACAAGAAACGTCTGACCTCTGTGATTGCCAACAAGGGTTTTGCCACCAAGTACTAAGTCATGTTTTGCAGAGGGGTCAAATACTTATTTCCCTCATTAAAATGCAAATCAATTAATAACATTTTTGACATGTGTTTTTCTGGATTTTTGTTGTTGTTATTCTGTCTCTCACTGTTCAACTAAACCTACCATTAAAATGATAGACTGATCATGTCTTTGTCAGTGGGCAAACGTACAAAATCAGCAGGGGATCAAATACTTTTTTCCCTCACTGTAGATGAGAGAGGGGGGAAAGGAGAGGGATAAAGAGAGAGAGAGGGAGGGAGTGAGTGTTGGGACAAAGGAGAAGAGGAATCAGGAGGGGGAGATAAATTCAGGTGAAATACAGAGAAGAAAAAAACTATTAACAACTTCCTGTCTTGGCTGCGAGCCCGGCCTTTTCTCTCCAGCTACGTAACTTCAACTTCTCTCTTTCATTTAAATCATGTTATTTTTCCCTTCCGCTGCACTTTTTTGGCTCAGCCCATTGCCCCGGCGACGGTCCAGCTGTGGACAAAGCCAAGGCAAAGCCAGAGCAAGTGTTCTGTGGAGCGAACTACTGCCAGGGTTCCGCGGGGGTGTCTCTGTTTCTCTGGTCTGTTTCTGTTCTCTACAGTGTACACTGTTCTGTGTTCTGTCCTCAACAGAAAATGACACACACATAATCTTCCTCTACGAAGATGACGGAGAGAAGGGATAGAAATGAGAGGAGGAAAACATCAGTCTGTGTGAAAGCAGCGGTTGGGCAACAAGTCGGGAGTGTTGCTGACTGTCATCTTTAATGCTTCCCTACAGCCGCTCTCAGCTTGCTGGGCTTGTGTGTCTCTCTCTGTGTGCGTCTCTCTCTGTGTGGGTGTGTGTGTGCGTTTATGTGGGTGTGTGTGTGCGTTTATGTGCGTGTGTGTGTGTGTGTGTGTGTATCTCTCTGTGTGTGTGTGTATCCCAGCTCTTCCCATGGGAAAATGTTACTGTCTGTGAATACAACAGAGAGAGAAGCTGGATTACACATAGTGCACTTCTTTTGACTAGAGCACTATTGGGCCTGGTCAAAAGTAGTGCACTGTATATAGAATAGGGTGCCATTTGG
>NW_025535699.1:25000-55000 GCF_020615455.1 Coregonus clupeaformis | reverse complement strand
GCAAGCTGTAGTTATGGAAACATAAAGATAGCAGAAGCTCTGATAGAGAGTCATCATAACAAGATATGGAATGTAGGTATCATCATCTAATCATCTAAGCCCCCCACCATACAAAGACATGAGACACACAGTATTACCATGGTGAAACGCAAACACACCCACAGCTGCCTCTCTCTCTCTCTCTCTCTCTCTCTCTCTCTCTCTCTCTCTCTCTCTCTCTCTCTCTCTCTCTCTCTCTCTCTGACATAGTTTGATTGAGAGTGCAGTACATTGAGCACTGAGGTGAAAGGCTGGTTCAGACTTACTGACACTGAACTTTTGCCTCCTCACTCCCGTTTCCATGGAGATGGATTATGGTGCATTGTGGGAGCATCCGTAGGAGGCTGGTACTCCTGTCCTCCCAAGGAGACTACATCCTCCATGCTCCTCCTCATCTTCCTCCTCATCTTCCTCTTCCTCCTCCTCAGCTTCCTCCTCTTCCTCCTCCTGTATTTTATCTCTGGTAGTAGTAGTGTATTTAAAAGGGATATGTTTCATTTAAAGTGATTTTGAGGCACATGAGCTGTATCTATGGTGTTTCTCTCTAGCACCATCTCTCTGTAGTGGGGGGTTTCTATTGCTAGATAGATACTATCTGGCGAAGAATGGACCGGTCTAATTGGACAATGGTCTGATGTCAAGATCAACAAACTGGGCTCAGCCGGGAGGTGTCTTAATGGTGGACAGATCACTTCCTGGTGGAGGAGGAGAGATAGATGGAGGGGAAGAGGGATCAGATACGATGCATTATGGGAAACATAGGGCGGGGCTCCAAATCCATTTTTTCCCCAGGTTTACTTATTGTTTTCTGCTTTAAAGTGTCAATCAGCAGTTAAAACAATAACAAAGCAATAACACCACTGTTTCGGTAAAAAGCAGAGGGATGGGACTGTAGAAATGTAATCACTCTCAAATTCATAGAGCTATGGATGCAAGACCTGACCATCCATGATATACAAGTTCTAACCATGTTTTATTTGATTTAGTTATTTTGACATTTTGCAGGATGAAATCTCTTGAGATGCACCATCTCGTTTTCAATAGTGTCCAAATGAAAACAACAAATAAACAAACAACAATAATATGGCAACTAATAAAAAACAACAACTTACATTACTACCAATAGGCCTATAACTAATACAAACTACTAATACAAACTACTAATACAACTAATTGCCTATTATATACAAATAAAAACATATTTACTTATATCTTCACATGTGGATGTTTCTATTAGTTAAAAACACATGCAGTTTGTTCTTAACATTTAAAAAAGGTATTTCTTAAATTCACTGTGGGATTTTTAATGGCCTGATTTCTACAGGTAAATTATCCCAGTCAGTTGGGGCATTGTATCTGAAAGATCTTCCTCCAACCTCATGATGTACCCTTGAAATTTGTCATTCGTAATGGCTGCTGTTGTCAAAAGGAGTATTGTGGGTCTTGTAAAGTTAGGTGTTCCTTAAAATATACTGTGAAATTAAAGTTTTGAGGCTATACAGTGTTTGTTTAAATTTATGTTGTTTACAAATATTGGAGTAAAACAAGCTTGTATTTTGGGTTCTGATGGGGTACAACAATTAAACTAAGCTCATGAGGCATTTATAAGTTATATTGTTCAAGAATCAAGGTGGTATATCATGAATTTATAAATCCCAAAATGGATATAGTAACTGCTGCTTTCCCCTTAAAATGCAGTCAATAGGTGGCTAGGTGCTAGGACACAACAACAGAACAAACAGTTCTGCTACCCGCCGCATGCATTCTGGCGCCTTGGTGAGATCAATGTCCTGCCTCCAAGTCTGGCAGACTCTGCTGTGTGTAGGCGTAGTGCTAGTAAACATACGGTGTGTGTGTGTGTGTGTCCATTTGTGTGTGTGTCTTGTCTATTATATGTGTTTAAACAGTAAACAGCTCAACACACGACAGGTCACGACACAGGTCACGACACAGGTCACTTGGAACGTCTGTGTTTGTTGTTTATGCTGTTAGCTGTGAAGGAACGATGGCTATAACCAAACCTTTCATTAGCAGCTGTACGGTACGGAGGCAGATGTTCTATATTTCCTCCTTTATCGTTTGCCTTGTAAACAACCTGTAAGAAACTTTGACATGACATACTTTTTTTGAATATGTTTTTTTGAAGACGTGACGCGTGGGTCGCTGTTTGTTATTGTGTGTGTGTGTTTGGTACATAAACCTTGCTGTGAATTATGTGTGTAGGTCTGGCTGGACTAGAGCACTGTGTGTGTGTGTGTGTGTGTGTGTCAGGAGGGTTGACGCAGTAGAATCCATGGCAGTCTGGTGGGATGTGATGAGGAGGAGGAGAGGGAGACACACACACACAACTCGTGGGTGTATGAATCCTCACTCTCAGTGTCGTCTGCTCCTAGGACGGGGAGAAATAAATAAAAAGGGGGGGGGGGGAGAAAGGAGGAGTGCGTACAGCAGGAGAGAGGAAGACAAGAACAGTGGAAGAGATGGATAAAAAGAGAAGGATAGACTCAGAGGAAGAGAGGACTAGTTCAGATCAGAGGAGGACGAGAGGACTAGTTCAGATCAGAGGAGGTAGAGAGGACTAGTTCATATCAGAGGAGGTAGAGAGGACTAGTTCAGATCAGAGAAGGAAGAGAGGACTAGTTCAGATCAGAGGAGGATGAGAGGACTAGTTCAGATCAGAGGAGGTAGAGAGGACTAGTTCAGATCAGAGAAGGAAGAGAGGACTAGTTCAGATCAGAGGAGGTAGAGAGGACTAGTTCAGATCAGAGGAGGTAGAGAGGACTAGTTCAGATCAGAGGAGGTAGAGAGGACTAGTTCAGATCAGAGGAGGACGAGAGGACTAGTTCAGATCAGAGGAGGACGAGAGGACTAGTTCAGATCAGAGGAGGTAGAGAGGACTAGTTCAGATCAGAGGAGGACGAGAGGACTAGTTCAGATCAGAGGAGGTAGAGAGGACTAGTTCAGATCAGAGGAGGACGAGAGGACTAGTTCAGATCAGAGGAGGTAGAGAGGACTAGTTCAGATCAGAGGAGGTAGAGAGGACTAGTTCAGATCAGAGGAGGACGAGAGGACTAGTTCAGATCAGAGGAGGACGAGAGGACTAGTTCATATCGGAGGAGGAAGAGAGGACTAGTTCAGATCAGAGGAGGTAGAGAGGACTAGTTCAGATCAGAGGAGGAAGAGAGGACTAGTTCAGATCAGAGAAGGAAGAGAGGACTAGTTCATATCGGAGAAGGAAGAGAGGACTAGTTCATATCGGAGGAGAAAGAGAGGACTAGTTCATATCGGAGAAGGAAGAGAGGACTAGTTCATATCGGAGGAGAAAGATAGGACTAGTTCAGATCAGAGAAGGAAGAGAGGACTAGTTCAGATCAGAGAAGGAAGAGAGGACTAGTTCATATCGGAGAAGGAAGAGAGGACTAGTTCATATCGGAGGAGGAAGAGAGGACTAGTTCATATCGGAGGAGAAAGAGAGGACTAGTTCATATCGGAGAAGGAAGAGAGGACTAGTTCATATCGGAGGAGAAAGAGAGGACTAGTTCAGATCAGAGAAGGAAGAGAGGACTAGTTCAGATCAGAGAAGGAAGCGAGGACTAGTTCATATCGGAGAAGGAAGAGAGGACTAGTTCATATCGGAGGAGGAAGAGAGGACTAGTTCATATCGGAGGAGAAAGAGAGGACTAGTTCAGATCGGAGAAGGAAGAGAGGACTAGTTCATATCGGAGGAGAAAGCTAAATAAAGACGGGAGAAAAGAGGAGTGTGAGATATTGATAGACAGAGCGAGGGAGGAGAGGAGCGAGGGAGGAGAGGAGCGATGCGCTCGAAGAGAAGGAGGTCTCCTGTACAGGGGAGACAGGAGGAGGAGAAAGGCTCTGACACCTTATTTAGTAACGGTAATAACACGGTGTGTGGTGTGTGTGGTGTGTAGTGTGTGGGTGTGTGTGTGTGGTGTGGTGTGTGTGTGTGTGTGTGTGTGTACCACATACTCTGTCTTTGGTGTGGCATTAGCGATGTGGACGACGTAGCCTTGGATATCCCAGACCTTGGAGCAATGCAAGTTAGGCAACGGCACAAGGTCTGGGGAGGATAACAGCTTCTCTAGGACATTTCTAAAGGGGAAAAAAAATGTACGTGGCGGGTCCTCTTCAGACAGATGACTCTCCCAAGAAATCACGAGTTTGGGTCGGCGGGGCTTAAAATACGGGTCTGGATTGTGTTCATGTTTAGCCAGGGCAACATGCGGATACAGCAGTGACGTTGCCGCTGACACGCTTCCCATTTCCGACTCGTTCTCTCTGTCCCAACTGACGCGGAACTTCTACAGTTGTATTAAGCTGGGGCGTTGGTTGCCAGAAGCAGCCCGTCTGTCTAGAGATACTGTGAGTATAGTGTAGACATTCATGTGATGAATATGTGATAAATAAGTGATGAATATGGAGAGTTCTGTTTTGGATGTTTGTTACTTTGTTTGAATTTTATTTGTTGAGCTAAACAAAAATCAAATCAAATCAAATTGTATTTGTCACAAACACATGTTTAGCAGATGTTATTGCGGGTGTAGCGAAATGCTTGTGTTTCTAGCTCCAACAGTGCAGTAATATCTATCAATTCACAACAATACACACAATACACACAACCTAGTTGTAAAAGAATGGAATTAAGGAATATATAAATATTAGGATGAGCAATGTCGGAGTGGCATTGACTAAAATACAGTAGAATAGAATACAGTATATACATATGAGATGAGTAAAGCAGTATGTAAACATTATTAAAGTGACTAGTGTTCCATTATTAAAGTGGCCAGTGATTCCAAGTCTATGTATATGGGGCAGCAGCCTCTAAGGTGCAGGGTTACGTAACCGGGTGGAAGCCGGCTAGGTATGCATACAGTCCCATTGGACTCTACAAATCAATGTGGACACACTGTTATCCTGGCGGTTATTACTTCACTGTCCACAGCAGTTAAGACTAGTGTGAATGTTATTCAACATCTGCAGTTTGCAGTGGTATTTTCTAGGGCTGTCAAACTATATCTGCATTGCTTGCTGTTCTGGGTTTTAGGCTGGGTTTCTGTATAGCACTTTGTGACTACATCTGCTGATGTAAAAAGGGCTTTATAAATAAAATGTGATTGATTGAAATTTTATATATTTATTTTATCAATTTAATCGCAGGGAGATAAAAATCAGAATTTTCTCAAATTAAAATGTAATTTAATATTTTTCATACAAAAAAACGTTACAAGTATATTGATGTCTTGATTTTGTCTAAAGCAGGGGTGTCAAACTCATTTTGCCCCGGGGACCGCATTCTCTCTTCAACGAGGTCCGGAGGGCCACACTGAAAATGTTTTATTTTTCCTCGTCGTCAAAATGTGCAATTTGATAGTCCTCTATCGATTGATTTTGGAAGTTTCTATGCTCCCTGACTGTCTAGCTTTCATTTCGTGGATTATTAGCGATCTGGCCAGTCAACACATGACCAGTAGAAGCATGGTCATTACCACATGACGATATAATGATTCATATCAAAACCAACTTCACATTCACAATTATTCATTTATTTTCATACCTTTTCACTGAAAATCACTGTATGCATTCAGAAGGTATTCAGACCCCTTGACTTTTTCCACATTTTGTTACGTTCGCTTTGTCATTATGGGGTATTGTGTGTAGATTGATGAGGGGAAAAAAACAAAACAATTTAATCAATTTTAGAATAAAGGCTGTAACGTAACAAAATGTGGAAAAAGTCAAAGGGGGCTGAATACCTTCCGAATGCACTGTATCTATTCAATATGACGATTAATGTCAAAACCAACTTCACAATGACTCATTTTGTATTTATACCCTTTTGGCTGAAAAGCACTGCAGAGCAGAGGCCTCACAACCAAGTGTCTGTTCAACCCAAACCCTCTAGCCCCAGGCCAGGGAGAAGACTGCCTGTACCCAGGCTCACATGACGCTCACAGTACCATAGAGTGCATCCCTGGTAGGGACATGAGATAGCCAGTCTGTAGAACAGTCTGTGAGAAGGATGTTTTATTTTTGGAGGAAATGGGGGATCTAAGCAACATACAGGTAGTGTGTGTGTGTGTGTGTGTGTGTCTGTGTACAGGTAGATGTATCTGTCTCTAATCCTATCTCTTGTCTTTTATCTTAATGTCATGTGGAGCCTCTGAGAGAAGCTTGTTCACTTGTTGAATGGATAGAATAATTATGAAGTGTGTTTAGAAAGAGGGGAAGGAGGGAGATAGAGACAGGGAGGGAAAGAGAGCGATGAAGGAGATAGAGACAGGGAGGGGAAGAGAGTGGTGAAGGAGGGAGATAGAGACAGGGAGGGGAAGAGAGCGATGAAGGAGGGAGATAGAGACAGGGAGGGGAAGAGAGCGATGAAGGAGGGAGATAGAAACAGGGAGGGGAAGAGAGCGATGAAGGAGGGAGATAGAGACAGGGAGGGGAAGAGAGCTGTGAAGGAGATAGAGACAGGGAGGGGAAGAGAGCGATGAAGGAGGGAGATAGAGACAGGGAGGGGAAGAGAGTGGTGAAGGAGGGAGATAGAGACAGGGAGGGGAAGAGAGCTGTGAAGGAGATAGAGACAGGGAGGGGAAGAGAGCGATGAAGGAGGGAGATGGAGACAGGGAGGGGAAGAGAGCGATGAAGGAGATAGAGACAGGGAGGGGAAGAGAGCGATGAAGGAGGGAGATAGAGACAGGGAGGGGAAGAGAGCGATGAAGGAGGGAGATAGAGACAGGGAGGGAAAGAGAGCGATGAAGGAGGGAGATAGAGGGAGAGAAAGAGAGCGATGAAGGAGGGAGAGAAAGAGAGTGATGAAGGAGATAGAGACAGGGAGGGAAAGAGAGCGATGAAGGAGGGAGATAGAGGGAGAGAAAGAGAGCGATGAAGGAGGGAGATAGAGACAGGGAGGGGAAGAGAGCGGTGAAGGAGATAGAGACAGGGAGGGGAAGAGAGCGATGAAGGAGGGAGATGGAGACAGGGAGGGGAAGAGAGCGATGAAGGAGATAGAGACAGGGAGGGGAAGAGAGCGATGAAGGAGGGAGATAGAGACAGGGAGGGGAAGAGAGCGATGAAGGAGGGAGATAGAGACAGGGAGGGGAAGAGAGCGATGAAGGAGGGAGATAGAGACAGGGAGGGAAAGAGAGCGGTGAAGGAGGGAGATAGAGACAGGGAGGGGAAGAGAGCGATGAAGGAGGGAGATAGAGACAGGGAGGGGAAGAGAGCGATGAAGGAGGGAGATAGAGACAGGGAGGGAAAGAGAGCGATGAAGGAGGGAGATAGAGGGAGAGAAAGAGAGCGATGAAGGAGGGAGAGAAAGAGAGCGATGAAGGAGATAGAGACAGGGAGGGGAAGAGAGCGATGAAGGAGGGAGATAGAGACAGGGAGGGAAAGAGAGCGGTGAAGGAGGGAGATAGAGACAGGGAGGGGAAGAGAGCGATGAAGGAGGGAGATAGAGACAGGGAGGGGAAGAGAGCGATGAAGGAGGGAGATAGAGACAGGGAGGGAAAGAGAGCGATGAAGGAGGGAGCTAGAGGGAGAGAAAGAGAGCGATGAAGGAGGGAGAGAAAGAGAGCGATGAAGGAGATAGAGACAGGGAGGGAAAGAGAGCGATGAAGGAGGGAGATAGAGGGAGAGAAAGAGAGCGATGAAGGAGGGAGATAGAGACAGGGAGGGGAAGAGAGCGGTGAAGGAGATAGAGACAGGGAGGGAAAGGGAGCGGTGAAGGAGGGAGATAGAGACAGGGAGGGAAAGAGAGCGATGAAGGAGGGAGATAGAGGGAGAGAAAGAGAGCGATGAAGGAGGGAGATAGAGGGAGGGGAAGAGAGCGATGAAGGAGGGAGATAGAGACAGGGAGGGGAAGAGAGCGATGAAGGAGGGAGATAGAGGGAGAGAAAGAGAGCGAGAGAGATAAATAATAGAGATTTATTACATATTTCTCAAGCTCTGGCAACGAGTCATTACTCTGAAGTTAGTCCAATGTCTGGGCATGACGCAGGTTTGTCTGTCTGTTTGAATTCTCTCTGGGTCAGACTACTGTGAGGAGGAGTAATGCCTGTGTACCTGCTGCTCCTGTCGCAGGGTGTGTGTGTGGTTCTAGAGATGACAGGGTGTGTGTGCTCACGCTGGGCAAAAGGCCACACACACAGAGAGAGAGGAATGACGTCTAGAATGTTGTCAGGTCTTGGAGTTCTGTTAAGTAATGATGTCTAGGATGTTGTCAGGTCTTGGAGTTCTGTTAAGTAATGACATCTAGAATGTTGTCAGGTCTTGGAGTTCTGTTAAGTAATGATGTCTAGGATGTTGTCAGGTCTTGGAGTTCTGTTAAGTAATGACATCTAGAATGTTGTCAGGTCTTGGAGTTCTGTTAAGTAATGATGTCTAGGATGTTGTCAGGTCTTGGAGTTCTGTTAAGTAATGACATCTAGAATGTTGTCAGGTCTTGGAGTTCTGTTAAGTAATGATGTCTAGGATGTTGTCAGGTCTTGGAGTTCTGTTAAGTAATGACATCTAGAATGTTGTCAGGTCTTGGAGTTCTGTTAAGTAATGACATCTAGAATGTTGTCAGGTCTTGGAGTTCTGTTAAGTAAATAAGTGTGGATGGGGGGATGTGAGGTGGAAGGAGGGAAGAAAATAAGAGATGTGGGGATGGGAGACGGAGAGAGAGAGTGTTGGAGGAGAGGAGTGACGCTGATGGCCCCACGTTCAGGAAATGAGGTACGACCTTGGTTTGTGTGTGTAGGACCCTGAGTGGGAGCGAGGCGAGAGTCCGAGGCGTCCCCCTATGGCTTGTAATGCACAGCAGATGTTCTCTCTCTCTCTCTCTCTCTCTCTCTCTCTCTCTCTCTCTCTTCCTCTCTCTCTCTGTCTCTCTGTCTCTCTGTCTCTCTGTCTCTCTGTCTCTCTGTATCTCTGTATCTCTGTATCTCTGTATCTCTCTCTCTCTCTCACTCTCTCTCTCTCTCTCTCTCTCTCTCTCTGCTGTGTGTGTACAGTAGATTGTATAGTGGTGAGAGTGTGTGTGTGTGTTGGGGGCAGAGCCGGGCATGGCAAGGAAACTATCCAGGGTAGCAAGTGGAAATAAGGAGAACAGAGGGATGGGGGAAGGGATAGAGGAGGAAAAGGGGGAAGAGAGGAACATTGAAAAGAGAGAGAGACACTATGACTACAGTAGCACTATGGTGTCTTCAGAGCAGAGCATCACTCAGAACTTGGGTGGGTGTGTGTAGGGGGGCATATTTGGGAGGGAATACTGTCACCTCCCTGTGTGCTGAGAGTGTCTGGTTCTTGTCCAGTTCTGGCATTTAGGTCGCCACAGACTAGTACATGTCCCTGGGCCTGGAAATAATTGATCTCCCCCTCTAGGATGGAGAAGCTGTCATCCTTAATGTATGGGGATTCTATTGGGTGGATATAGGTTGTGATCATTTCCTTATTAATTTCTAGCCAGATGTAAAATGTTCCTGTTTTGACTAATTTAATAGAGTGGGTTAGATCTGCTCTATACCAAATTAGCATACCCCCTGAATCCCTTTCCTGTTTCACACCTGGTAGTTTGGTGGATGGGACTACCAGCTCTCTGTAACCTAGAGGGAAACCAGTGGGTCCGTCTCCTCTATACCATGTTTCTTGTAGGATGACAATATCTGTATTTCTGATTTCTTTGATGAAGTCTGGGTTCCTGCTCTTTAGGCCAAAGGCAGATGACCTCAGACCTTGTATATTCCAGGATGAGATAGTAAAAGCTTTGTGTTCCATAGTGTCTAGTGTTGTTTTCATGTGGTTTAGTCTCGGACTATGTGTGTCGGTGGGTGGGTGAGTGAGTGTGTGTGGGTATTTTGGTATTTGGTATTTCATTAGGATGCCTATTAGCTGTTACAAAAGTCGCAGCTACTCTTCCTGGGGTCCACACAAAACATGAAACATGACATAATACAGAACATTAATAGACAAGAACAGCTCAAGGACAGAACTACATCAATTTAAAAACAGCACACAGCCTACATATCAATACATACGCACAGAATATCTAGGTCAAATAGGGGAGAGGTGTTACTATATATGTTGTTTTAAACCAGGTTTGCTGTTTACTTGAGCAATATGAGATGGAAGGGAGTTCCACGCAATAATGGCTCTATATAATACTGTATGCTTTCTTGAATTTGTTCTGGACTGTGAAAAGACCCCTGGTGGCATGTCTGGTGGAGTAAGTGTGTGTGTCAGAGCTGTGCGTAAGTTGACTATGCAAACAATTAGGGATTTTCAACACATTAACGTTTCTTATAAAAAGAAGAAGTGATGTAGTCAGTTTCTCCTCAACTCTTACCTAAGAGAGACTGGCATGCATAGTATTGATATTAACCCTCTGATTACAATGAAGAGCAAGACGTGCCGCTCTGTTCTGGGCCAGCTGCAGCTTAACTAGGACTTTCTTAGCATCACTCGACCACACGACTGGACAATAATCAAGATAAGACAAAACTATAGCCTGCAGGACTTGCTTTGTGGAATCTGGTGTCAAAAAAGCGGAACATCTCTTTATTATGGACAGACCTCTCCCCATCTGTACAACCATTGAATCTATATGTTTTGACAATGACAGTTTACAATCTAAGGTAAAACCAAGTAATTTAGTCTCTGCAACTTGTTCAACAGCCACACTATTCATTACCAGATTCAGCTGAGGTCTAGAACTTAGGGAATGATTTGTACCAAATACAATGCTTTTAGTTTAGAGATGTTCAGGACCAGGTTATTACTGGCCACCCATTCCAAAACTGATTGCAACTCCTTAAGGGTTTCAGTGACTTCATAAGCTGTGGTTGCTGACATGTATATGGTTGAATCATCAGCATACATGGTCACACAGGCTTTGTTTAATGCCAGTGGCAGGTCATTGGTAAAAATAGAAAAAGTAGAGGGCCTAGAGAACTGCCCTGCGGTACACCACACTGTACATATTTGACATAAGGAAGCTTCCATTAAAGAAAACCCTCTGAGTTCTATCAGATAGATAGCTCTGAATTCACGATATGGCAGATGTTGAAAAGCCATAACACATACACTACCGGTCAAAAGCTTTAGAACACCTACTCATTCAAGGGTTTTTCCTTTATTCTTTACTATTTTCTACATTGTAAAAAAATTGTGAAGACATCAAAACTATGATATAACACATATGGAATCATGTAGTAACCAAAAAAGTGTTAAACAAATCAAAATATATTTTATAATTGAGATTCTTCATATATAGCCACCCTTTGCCTTGATGACAGCTTTGCACACTCTTGGCATTCTCTCAACCAGTTTCACCTGGAATGCTTTTCCAACAGTCTTGAAGGAGTTCCCACATATGCTGAGCACTTGTTGGCTGCTTTTCCTTCACTCTGTGGTCCGACTCATCCCAAACCATCTCAATTTGGTTGAGGTCGGGGGTTTGTGGAGGCCAGGTCATCTGATGCAGCACTCCATCACTCTCCTTCGTGGTCAAATAGCCTTTACACAGCCTGGAGGTGTGTTGGGTCATTGTCCTGTTGAAAAACAAATGATAGTCCCACTAAGCCCAAACCAGATGGGATGGCGTATCGCTGCAGAATGCTGTGGTAGCCATGCTGGTTAATTGTGCCTTGAATTCTAAATAAATCACAGACGGTGTCACCAGCAAAGCACCCCCACACCATAACACCTCCTCCTCCATGCTTTACGGTGGGAAATACACATGCGGAGATCATCCGTTCACCCACACCGCGTCTCACAAAGACACGGCGGTTGGAACCAAAAATCTCCAATTTGGACTCCAGACCAAAGGACACATTTCCACCGGTCTAATGTCCATTGCTCATGTTTCTTGGCCCAAGCAAGTCTCTTCTTCTTATTGGTGTCCTTTAGTAGTGGTTTCTTTGCAGCAATTCGACCACGAAGGCCTGATTCACACAGTGTACTCTGAACAGTTGATGTTGAGATGTGTCTGTTACTTGAACTCTGTGTCGCATTTATTTGGGCTGCAATTTCTGAGGCTGGTAACTCTAATGAACTTATCCTCTGCAGCAGAGGTAACTCTGGGTCTTCCATTCCTGTGGTGGTCCTCATGAGAGCCAGTTTCATCATAGCGCTTGATGGTTTTTGTGACTGCCATTGAAGAAACTTTCAAAGTTCTTGAAATGTTCTGTATTGACCGACCTTCATATCGTAAAGTAATGATGGACTGTCGTTTCTCTTTGCTTATTTGAGCTGTTCTTGACATAATATGGACTTGGTCTTTTACCAAATAGGGCTATCTTCTGTATACCCCCCCTACCTTGTCACAACACAACTGATTGGCTCAAACGTGTTAAGAAGGAAATAAATTCCACAAATTAACTTTTAAGAAGGCACACCTGTTAATTGAAATGCATTCCAGGTGACTACCTCATGAAGCTGGTTGAGAGAATGCCAAGAGTATATTTTGATTTGTTTAACACTTTTTTGGTTACAACATGATTCCATATGTGTTATTTCATAGCTTTGATGTCTTCACTATTATTCTACAATGTAGAAAATAGTAAAAAAGAAAGAAAAACCCTTGAATGAGTAGGTGTTCTAAAACTTTTGACCGGTAGTATGCTTTTCTCAGCAACAGGTTATGGTCAATTATATCAAAGGCTGCACTGAAATCTAACAGTACAGCTCCCACAATCTTCTTATTATCAATTTTATTTCAACCAATCATCAGTCATTTGTGTCAGTGCAGTACATGTTGAGTGCCCTTCTCTATAAGCATGCTGAAAGTCTGTTGTCAATTTATTTACAGAGAAATAGCATTGCATTTGGTCAAACACAGTTTTTTTCCAACAGTTTGCTAAGAGCTGGCAGCAAGCTTATAGGTCTGCTGTTAGAACCAGCAAAGGCCGCTTTACCATTCTTGGGTAGCGGAATTACTTTGGCTTCCCTCCAGGCCTGAGGACAAAGACTTTCCTCTAGGCTCAGATTAAAGATATGACAGATAGGAGTGGCTATAGAGTCATCTACCATCCTCAGTTGCTTTCCATCTAAGATGTCAATACCAGGAGGTTTGTCATTATTGATAGATAACAAAAAATAAAATCACCTCTCCAACACTAACTTTACAAATTTCAAATTTACAATGCTTTTCTTTCATTATTGTGTTTTTATGCATGAGTATTATGGCTGACTGTTCGTTGTTGGTATTTCCTGGGTGGATGGGTGTGTGTGTGTGTGTGTGTGTGTGTGTGTGTGTGAAGATACTGCAGTAACCTAGCTCCATACTAGACCACCAGTGTGTGTGTGTGTGTGTGTGTGTGTGTGTGTGTGTGTGTGTGTGTGTGTGTGTGAAGATACTGTAGTAACCTAGCTCCATACTTGACCACCAGTGTGTGTGTGTGTGTGTGAAGATACTGCAGTAACCTAGCTCCATACTTGACCACCAGGCTATATTCAGTAGAAGGGGGGGAGAGAGCAGAACATAGACGTAGAACAAGTAGAATGGTAGTCCTTTGATAAAGTGGTTGAAATCAGGATATTGGTGAACGTACTGTATGGTGTTGTAGTAGCACAGAGGAAAGTTAAGTGGGTGGTTGTGTGTGTGTGTGTGTGTGTGTGTGTGTGTGTGTGTGTGTGTGTGTGTGTGTGTGTGTGTGTGTGTGTGTGTGTGTGTGCATGTGTGCCTACACACACATTAGCTGCTGCATACCTATGGTTGGCCTGACTGGTTCTGTGTGGAATGCCACTCATCTTGAAGTCAAGGTGTTATTTTCTATAATGACCAGAGTTCACAGGAAAGGACTGACTATAGTAACAACTATTTAAGTCAGGCAGGAATTTTATCTGAAGCTAAACTAGCAGGTATAACAGAAACCTGACAAGGGGTGTCAAGGAGTTCTCGAGAAAGTTCTGAGCAATTTCAATGCAGTTCAATTTCAGAAAGCTTGAGGAAGCTTCTCTCTGCCTTCTTTCTCTATCTTTCTTTCCCTCTTCAACCTCTTCGTCTGTCAGCCTTTGTCCCTCTGTTTCACTGGCCTTTTTCTTTCACCCTCACCAGTCCCCATTCCCCCATCTTTCACCCTCACCAGTCCCCATTCCCCCATATTTCACCCTCACCAGTCCCCATTCCCCCATCTTTCACCCTCACCAGTCCCCATTCCCCCATCTTTCTCCCTCACCAGTCCCCATTCCCCCATCTTTCTCCCTCACCAGTCCCCATTCCCCCATCTTTCTCCCTCACTAGTCCCCATTCCCCCATCTTGCAACCTCACCAGTCCCCATTCCCCATCTTACTCCCTCACCAGTCCCCATTCCCCCATCTTGCACCCTCACCAGTCCCCATTCCCCCATCTTTCTCCCTCATCAGTCCCCATTCCCCCATCTTTCTCCCTCACCAGTCCCCATTCCCCCTCTTTCTCCCTCACCAGTCCCCATTCCCCCAGCCTTCTCCCTCACCGGTCCCCATTCCCCCATCTTTCACCCTCACCAGTCCCCATTCCCCCATCTTTCTCCCTCACCAGTCCCCATTCCCCCATCTTATCCCTCACCAGTCCCCATTCCCCCATCTTTCTCCCTCACAGTCCCCATTCCCCCATATTTCTCCCTCACCAGTCCCCATTCCCCCATATTTCTCCCTCACCAGTCCCCATTCCCCATCTTACTCCCTCCCTCACAGTCCCCATTCCCCCATCTTTCACCCTCACCAGTCCCCATTCCCCCATCTTCCTCCCTCACAGTCCCCATTCCCCCATCTTTCTCCCTCACCAGTCCCCATTCCCCCATCTTCCTCCCTCACAGTCCCCATTCCCCCATCTTTCACCCTCACCAGTCCCCATTCCCCCATCTTTCACCCTCACCAGTCACCATTCCCCCATCTTTCTCCCTCACCAGTCCCCATTCCCCCATCTTTCTCCCTCACCAGTCCCCATCCCACCATCTTTGTCCCTCACCAGTCCCCATTCCCCCATCTTTCTCCCTCACCAGTCCCCATTCCCCCATCTTACTCCCTCACCAGTCCCCATCTTTCTCCCTCACCAGTCCCCATTCCCCCATCTTACTCCCTCACCAGTCCCCATTCCCCCTCTTACTACCTCACCAGTCCCCATTCCCCCATCTTACTCCCTCACCAGTCCCCATTCCCCCATTTTTCTCCCTCACCAGTCCCCATTCCCCATCTTATTCCCTCACCAGTCCCCATTCCCCCATCTTTCTCCCTCACCAGTCCCCCCCGACCCATTTTCCTTCCCTCATCCTCTTTAAATCTGTTTCCCCTCTTTTGCTCTCCCTCTCCCCCTCTCTCTCTCTCTCTCTCTGACCCTCCTCCTCCTCCTCCTCCCTCTCTCTCCCCCTTCCCCTCTCTCTCTCTGACCCTCCTCCTCCTCCCTCTCTCTCCCCCTTCCCCCTCTCTCTCTCTGATCCTCCTCCTCCCTCTCTCTCCTCCTCTCCCCCTCTCCCTCTCTCTCCCCCTCTCCCCCTCTGTGACCCAGACCTACCAGGACAGACCCAATACAAATAAATATTCTCTAATCAGCCTCACATGCTTCTTGCCTGACGACTCATCCTGAATGTAATTCCTCTGCTCTATTGATCACTACATACATTCAGTCTGAATCTGACATCCTAGAAGTCGTTTGTGTGACTTCAAAATGAGGGCCGTTGTACAAAACAAATTAATCTCTGATTGGATCGTCTCTGGGTCTGTCCGTAGTATATAAAGATGCCCTATCTATCACTCACGTCATTTGCATGTGAAATACATTGGCCGACCAGGGCTCAGATGTCACAATACTGGGGCCTGTGTGTGTGCGTGCATATGTGTGTGCGTGTGTTTGTGTGTGCGTGTGTGTGTGTGTGTGTGTGGTGGCTAGAAGTGGTTAGAAGTCGCCAGCACTGGTTTTGATGTAAGTGCCAATGTATTTCACATGCAAATGATGTGAGGGACAGATAAGGCATCTTTATGTACTATAGACAGACTGACCCAGTCCTCACACACAAGACAGCTGGACAGCTACGCAATGCACACAGTCAATGGTGTGTGTGTGTATGTGTGTGTGTGTGTGTGTGTGAGAGAGAAAAAGGGTGTGTTTATGACTTTGCATGGTGACAGCAGTGTTAGAGGACACACACACACCTCTCCTCCCTCCTCTGTCCCTCTCCTCCCTCCTCTGTTCCTCTCCTCCTCCCTCCTCTGTTCCTCTCCTCCTCCCTCCTCTGTTCCTCTCCTCCCTCCTCTGTTCCTCTCCTCCCTCCTCTGTCCCTCTCCTCCCTCCTCTGTTCCTCTCCTCCTCCCTCCTCTGTCCCTCTCCTCCCTCCTCTGTTCCTCTCCTCCTCCCTCCTCTGTTCCTCTCCTCCCTCCTCTGTTCCTCTCCTCCTCCCTCCTCTGTCCCTCTCCTCCCTCCTCTCCTCCCTCCTCTGTCCCTCTCCTCCCTCCTCTCCTCCCTCCTCTGTCCCTCTCCTCCCTCCTCTGTCCCTCTCCTCCCTCCTCTGTCCCTCTCCTCCCTCCTCTGTTCCTCTCCTCCCTCCTCTGTTCCTCTCCTCCCTCCTCTGTTCCTCTCCTCCCTCCTCTGTACCTCTCCTCCCTCCTCTGTTCCTCTTCTCCCTCCTCTGTACCTCTCCCTCCCTCCTCTGTTCCTCTCCTCCCTCCTCTGTTCCTCTCCTCCCTCATCTGTTCCTCTCCTCCCTCCTCTCCTCCCTCCTCTGTTCATCTCCTCCCTCCTCTGTTCCTCTCCTCCCTCCTCTCCTCCCTCCTCCCTCCTCTGTACCTCTCCTCCCTCCTCTGTTCCTCTCCTCCCTCCTCTGTTCCTCTCCTCCCTCCTCTGTTCCTCTCCTCCCTCCTCTGTCCCTCTCCTCCCTCCTCTGTCCCTCTCCTCCCTCCTCTGTTCCTCTCCTCCCTCCTCTGTACCTCTCCTCCCTCCTCTGTTCCTCTCCTCCCTCCTCTGTCCCTCTCCTCCCTCCTCTCCTCCCTCCTCTGTTCCTCTCCTCCCTCCTCTGTTCCTCTCCGCCCTCCTCTCCTCCCTCCTCCCTCCTCTGTACCTCTCCTCCCTCCTCTGTTCCTCTCATCCCTCCTCTGTCCCTCTCCTCCCTCCTCTGTTCCTCTCCTCCCTCCCTCCTTGCAGGTTGGCATTTATTATCATGAATCTTGCCCTGGAGGCAGCTCTGCAGAGTGGTCACTAGCTGGCACAGCCACAAAGTCATAAAATCAGATTTTAAACCTAACTCTAACCTTAACCCTAACCTTAACCACACTGCTAACCCTAACGCCTAACCTTAACCTAATGCCTAAGCCTAACCCTAACCCTAAGCCTAACCCTAAGCCTAACCCTAACCCTAAGCCTAAACCTAAGCCTAACCCTAACCCTAACCCTAACCATAACCCTCTCCTCATCCCATCCTTCACTGTGTGTATCTGTTCTCTGTGAATGAGTGATTGAATGATTGAGTGAATGAATGAGTGAATGAATGAGTGAGTGAATGAGTGAGTGAATTATTGAATGAATGAGGGATTGAATGAATGAATGAATGAATGAATGAATGAGTGAGTGAGTGATTTAGATAGATCAGCCCTAGGTCTGTGTGGGAACCTCTCTCTCTCTCTCTAAGTATTACACCGATTGTTTCCCATTAGTGTATGACATGTGTTAGATTCAGATTCAACCTTTATACCTAAAATAAACTGTATATTTAATCTAAGTCTTTGAATGTATAGGTGCAGAGGCATGAGTTTGGTAACATATGGTTAACAATATAGATTGCTTTTTCAATGTGGCCGTAGACTTAATGTATGTAATGTTGATAATGTAAATGTACATACATGGAACATAACTTCAGTAATACATTGTCCATGCATTTAACTCAAACCTTTTAAGTTGGTGTGACTCTTAGCACTGAAAGACATCTTTCACGGTGAAGTAGGATTCCTGGTGTGTTATAGTGAATGTTTTACCAAGATGTTAGACGTGCTGTCAAAGTGTCAAAGTCTGAACAGTACATTACCAGGCTCAGGTGAGGTGATGACCGAAGAGAGATGTGTGTTTCTGCATGTGTTCGCACTGTACAAACAAACGTAGACCCCCCACACACACACACACACACACACACAAACACACACACACTAACACACTAACACACATCTACACTCACACTCACTCATTCACTCATTCACTCACTGACATTCACACACAGAATACTAGAAAAGAGCTAGTGAATACAGAGACACTTCAATTGAGTGTGTTTGTGTGTTCATGGTTGGTTCACTAGCAGATGTGGGTTTAACTATTAAAGTAGTGTTCTGTTAGTTCCTCTATATTAATGTAGTGTTCTGTTAGTTCCTCTCTATTAAAGTAGTGTTCTGTTAGTTCCTCTATATTAATGTAGTGTTCTGTTAGTTCCTCTATATTAATGTAGTGTTCTGTTAGTTCCTCTATATTAATGTAGTGTTCTGTTAGTTCCCCTCTATTAAAGCAGTGTTCTGTTAGTTCCTCTATATTAATGTAGTGTTCTGTTAGTTCCTCTATATTATTGTAGTGTTCTGTTAGTTCCTCTATATTAATGTAGTGTTCTGTTAGTGCCTCTATATTAATGTAGTGTTCTGTTAATTCCTCTCTATTAATGTAGTGTTCTGTTAATTCCTCTATATTAAAGTAGTGTTCTGTTAGTGCCTCTATATTAAAGTAGTGTTCTGTTAGTTCCTCTATATTAATGTAGTGTTCTGTTAGTTCCTCTATATTAATGTAGTGTTCTGTTAGTTCCCCTCTATTAATGTAGTGTTCTGTTAGTTCCTCTATATTAAAGTAGTGTTCTGTTAGGTCCTCTATATTAATGTAGTGTTCTGTTAGTTCCTCTATATTAATGTAGTGTTCTGTTAGTTCCTCTCTATTAATGTAGTGTTCTGTTAGTTCCTCTATATTAAAGTAGTGTTCTGTTAATTCCTCTATATTAAAGTAGTGTTCTGTTAGTTCCTCTATATTAATGTAGTGTTCTGTTAGTTCCCCTCTATTAAAGCAGTGTTCTGTTAGTTCCTCTATATTAATGTAGTGTTCTGTTAGTTCCTCTATATTAATGTAGTGTTCTGTTAGTTCCCCTCTATTAAAGCAGTGTTCTGTTAGTTCCTCTATATTAAAGTAGTGTTCTGTTAGTTCCTCTATATTAATGTAGTGTTCTGTTAGTTCCTCTATATTAAAGTAGTGTTCTGTTAGTTCCTCTATATTAATGTAGTGTTCTGTTAGTTCCTCTATATTAATGTAGTGTTCTGTTAGTTCCTCTATATTAAAGTAGTGTTCTGTTAGTTCCTCTATATTAAAGTAGTGTTCTGTTAGTTCCTCTATATTAATGTAGTGTTCTGTTAGTTCCTCTATATTAAAGTAGTGTTCTGTTAGTTCCTCTATATTAATGTAGTGTTCTGTTAGTTCCCTCTATATTAATGTAGTGTTCTGTTAGTTCCTCTATATTAAAGTAGTGTTCTGTTAGTTCCTCTATATTAAAGTAGTGTTCTGTTAGTTCCTCTATATTAATGTAGTGTTCTGTTAGTTCCTCTATATTATTGTAGTGTTCTGTTAGTTCCCCTATATTAAAGTAGTGTTCTGTTAGTTCCTCTCTATTAAAGTAGTGTTCTGTTAGTTCCTCTATATTAATGTAGTGTTCTGTTAGTTCCTCTATATTAATGTAGTGTTCTGTTAGTTCCTCTCTATTAATGTAGTGTTCTGTTAGTTCCTCTATATTAATGTAGTGTTCTGTTAGTTCCCCTCTATTAAAGTAGTGTTCTGTTAGTTCCTCTATATTAATGTAGTGTTCTGTTAGTTCCTCTCTATTAATGTAGTGTTCTGTTAGTTCCTCTATATTAATGTAGTGTTCTGTTAGTTCCTCTATATTAATGTAGTGTTCTGTTAGTTCCTCTAAATTAAAGTCGTGTTATGTTAGTTCCCCTCTATTAAAGCAGTGTTCTGTTAATTCCTCTATATTAAAGTAGTGTTCTCTTAGTTCCTCTATATTAATGTAGTGTTCTGTTAGTTCCTCTCTATTAAAGTAGTGTTCTGTTAGTTCCTCTATATTAAAGTAGTGTTCTGTTAGTTCCTCTATATTAATGTAGTGTTCTGTTAGTTCCTCTAAATTAAAGTCGTGTTATGTTAGTTCCCCTCTATTAAAGCAGTGTTCTGTTAATTCCTCTATATTAAAGTAGTGTTCTGTTAGTTCCTCTATATTAATGTAGTGTTCTGTTAGTTCCTCTCTATTAAAGTAGTGTTCTGTTAGTTCCTCTATATTAAAGTAGTGTTCTGTTAGTTCCTCTATATTAATGTAGTGTTCTGTTAGTTCCTCTATATTAATGTAGTGTTCTGTTAGTTCCTCTCTATTAAAGTAGTGTTCTGTTAGTTCCTCTATTTTAAAGTAGTGTTCTGTTAGTACCTCTATATTAAAGTAGTGTTCTGTTAGTTCCTCTATATTAAAGTAGTGTTCTGTTAGTTCCTCTATATTAATGTAGTGTTCTGTTAGTTCCTCTCTATTAAAGCAGTGCTCTGTTAGTTCCTCTATATTAAAGTAGTGTTCTGTTAGTTCCTCTATATTAATGTAGTGTTCTGTTAGTTCCTCTATATTAATGTAGTGTTCTGTTAGTTCCTCTCTATTAATGTAGTGTTCTGTTAGTACCTCTATATTAATGTAGTGTTCTGTTAGTTCCTCTATATTAATGTAGTGTTCTGTTAGTTCCTCTCTATTAAAGTAGTGTTCTGTTAGTTCCTCTATATTAAAGTAGTGTTCTGTTAGTGCCTCTATATTAATGTAGTGTTCTGTTAGTTCCCCTCTATTAAAGCAGTGTTCTGTTAGTTCCTCTATATTAATGTAGTGTTCTGTTAGTTCCTCTATATTAATGTAGTGTTCTGTTAGTTCCTCTATATTAAAGTAGTGTTCTGTTAGTTCCTCTATATTAAAGTAGTGTTCTGTTAGTTCCTCTATATTAAAGTAGTGTTCTGTTAGTTCCTCTATATTAAAGTAGTGTTCTGTTAGTTCCTCTATATTAATGTAGTGTTCTGTTAGTTCCCATCTATTAAAGCAGTGTTCTGTTAGGTCCTCTATATTAAAGTAGTGTTCTGTTAGTCCCTCTATATTAAAGTAGTGTTCTGTTAGTTCCTCTATATTCAAGTAGTGTTCTGTTAGTTCCTCTATATTAAAGTAGTGTTCTGTTAGTTCCTCTATATTAATGTAGTGTTCTGTTAGTTCCTCTATATTAAAGTAGTGTTCTGTTAGATCCTCTATATTAAAGTAGTGTTCTGTTAGTGCCTCTATATTAATGTAGTGTTCTGTTAGTTCCCATCTATTAAAGCATTGTTCTGTTAGTTCCTCTATATTAAAGTAGTGTTCTGTTAGTCCCTCTATATTAAAGTAGTGTTCTGTTAGTTCCTCTATATTAAAGTAGTGTTCTGTTAGTCCCTCTATATTAAAGTAGTGTTCTGTTAGTTCCTCTATATTAATGTAGTGTTCTGTTAGTTCCTCTATATTAAAGTAGTGTTCTGTTAGTTCCTCTATATTAAAGTAGTGTTCTGTTAGATCCTCTATATTAAAGTAGTGTTCTGTTAGTTCCTCTATATTAATGTAGTGTTCTGTTAGTTCCTCTATATTAATGTAGTGTTCTGTTAGTTCCTCTCTATTAAAGTAGTGTTCTGTTAGTTCCTCTATTTTAAAGTAGTGTTCTGTTAGTTCCTCTATATTAAAGTAGTGTTCTGTTAGTTCCTCTATATTAAAGTAGTGTTCTGTTAGTTCCTCTATATTAATGTAGTGTTCTGTTAGTTCCTCTCTATTAAAGCAGTGTTCTGTTAGTTCCTCTATATTAAAGTAGTGTTATGTTAGTTCCTCTATATTAATGTAGTGTTCTGTTAGTTCCTCTATATTAATGTAGTGTTCTGTTAGTTTCTCTATATTAAAGTAGTGTTCTGTTAGTTCCTCTCTATTAATGTAGTGTTCTGTTAGTGCCTCTATATTAATGTAGTGTTCTGTTAGTTCCTCTCTATTAAAGTAGTGTTCTGTTAGTTCCTCTATATTAAAGTAGTGTTCTGTTAGTTCCTCTATATTAATGTAGTGTTCTGTTAGTTCCCCTCTATTAAAGCAGTGTTCTGTTAGTTCCTCTATATTAATGTAGTGTTCTGTTAGTTCCTCTATATTAATGTAGTGTTCTGTTAGTTCCTCTATATTAAAGTAGTGTTCTGTTAGTTCCTCTATATTAATGTAGTGTTCTGTTAGTGCCTCTATATTAATGTAGTGTTCTGTTAGTTCCTCTATATTAAAGTAGTGTTCTGTAAGTCCTCTATATTAAAGTAGTGTTATGTTAGATCCTCTATATTAAAGTAGTGTTCTGTTAGTTCCTCTATATTAATGTAGTGTTCTGTTAGTTCCCCTCTATTAAAGCAGTGTTCTCTTAGTTCCTCTATATTAATGTAGTGTTCTGTTAGTTCCTCTATATTAATGTAGTGTTCTGTTAGTTCCCCTCTATTAAAGCAGTGTTCTGTTAGTGCCTCTATATTAAAGTAGTGTTCTGTTAGTTCCTCTATATTAATGTAGTGTTCTGTTAGTTCCTCTATATTAAAGTAGTGTTCTGTTAGTGCCTCTATATTAATGTAGTGTTCTGTTAGTTCCCCTCTATTAAAGCAGTGTTCTGTTAGTTCCTCTATATTAAAGTAGTGTTCTGTTAGTTCCTCTATATTAATGTAGTGTTCTGTTAGTTCCTCTATATTAATGTAGTGTTCTGTTAGTTCCTCTATATTAATGTAGTGTTCTGTTAGTCCCTCTATATTAAAGTAGTGTTCTGTTAGTTCCTCTATTTTAAAGTAGTGTTCTGTTAGTTCCTCTATATTAAAGTAGTGTTCTGTTAGATCCTCTATATTAAAGTAGTGTTCTGTTAGTTCCTCTATATTAATGTAGTGTTCTGTTAGTTCCCATCTATTAAAGCAGTGTTCTGTTAGTTCCTCTATATTAAAGTAGTGTTCTGTTAGTCCCTCTATATTAAAGTAGTGTTCTGTTAGTTCCTCTATATTAAAGTAGTGTTCTGTTAGTTCCCCTCTATTAAAGCAGTGTTCTGTTAGTTCCTCTATATTAATGTAGTGTTCTGTTAGTTCCTCTATATTAATGTAGTGTTCTGTTAGTTCCTCTATATTAAAGCAGTGTTCTGTTAGTTCCTCTATATTAATGTAGTGTTCTGTTAGTTCCTCTATATTAATGTAGTGTTCTGTTAGTTCCTCTATATTAAAGTAGTGTTCTGTTAGATCCTCTATATTAAAGTAGTGTTCTGTTAGTGCCTCTATATTAATGTAGTGTTCTGTTAGTTCCCATCTATTAAAGCATTGTTCTGTTAGTTCCTCTATATTAAAGTAGTGTTCTGTTAGTCCCTCTATATTAAAGTAGTGTTCTGTTAGTTCCTCTATATTAAAGTAGTGTTCTGTTAGTCCCTCTATATTAAAGTAGTGTTCTGTTAGTTCCTCTATATTAATGTAGTGTTCTGTTAGTTCCTCTATATTAATGTAGTGTTCTGTTAGTTCCTCTATATTAATGTAGTGTTCTGTTAGTCCCTCTATATTAAAGTAGTGTTCTGTTAGTTCCTCTATATTAAAGTAGTGTTCTGTTAGATCCTCTATATTAAAGTAGTGTTCTGTTAGATCCTCTATATTAAAGTAGTGTTCTGTTAGTTCCTCTATATTCATGTAGTGTTCTGTTAGTTCCCATCTATTAAAGCAGTGTTCTGTTAGTCCCTCTATATTAAAGTAGTGTTCTGTTAGTCCCTCTATATTAAAGTAGTGTTCTGTTAGTTCCTCTATATTAAAGTAGTGTTCTGTTAGTTCCCCTCTATTAAAGCAGTGTTCTGTTAGTTCCTCTATATTAATGTAGTGTTCTGTTAGTTCCTCTATATTAATGTAGTGTTCTGTTAGTTCCTCTATATTAAAGTAGTGTTCTGTTAGTTCCTCTATATTAAAGTAGTGTTCTGTTAGTTCCTCTATATTAAAGTAGTGTTCTGTTAGTTCCTCTATATTAAAGTAGTGTTCTGTTAGTTCCTCTATATTAATGTAGTGTTCTGTTAGTTCCCATCTATTAAAGCAGTGTTCTGTTAGGTCCTCTATATTAAAGTAGTGTTCTGTTAGTCCCTCTATATTAAAGTAGTGTTCTGTTAGTTCCTCTATATTCAAGTAGTGTTCTGTTAGTTCCTCTATATTAAAGTAGTGTTCTGTTAGTTCCTCTATATTAATGTAGTGTTCTGTTAGTTCCTCTATATTAAAGTAGTGTTCTGTTAGATCCTCTATATTAAAGTAGTGTTCTGTTAGTGCCTCTATATTAATGTAGTGTTCTGTTAGTTCCCATCTATTAAAGCATTGTTCTGTTAGTTCCTCTATATTAAAGTAGTGTTCTGTTAGTCCCTCTATATTAAAGTAGTGTTCTGTTAGTTCCTCTATATTAAAGTAGTGTTCTGTTAGTCCCTCTATATTAAAGTAGTGTTCTGTTAGTTCCTCTATATTAATGTAGTGTTCTGTTAGTTCCTCTATATTAAAGTAGTGTTCTGTTAGTTCCTCTATATTAAAGTAGTGTTCTGTTAGATCCTCTATATTAAAGTAGTGTTCTGTTAGTTCCTCTATATTAATGTAGTGTTCTGTTAGTTCCTCTATATTAATGTAGTGTTCTGTTAGTTCCTCTCTATTAAAGTAGTGTTCTGTTAGTTCCTCTATTTTAAAGTAGTGTTCTGTTAGTTCCTCTATATTAAAGTAGTGTTCTGTTAGTTCCTCTATATTAAAGTAGTGTTCTGTTAGTTCCTCTATATTAATGTAGTGTTCTGTTAGTTCCTCTCTATTAAAGCAGTGTTCTGTTAGTTCCTCTATATTAAAGTAGTGTTCTGTTAGTTCCTCTATATTAATGTAGTGTTCTGTTAGTTCCTCTATATTAATGTAGTGTTCTGTTAGTTTCTCTATATTAAAGTAGTGTTCTGTTAGTTCCTCTCTATTAATGTAGTGTTCTGTTAGTGCCTCTATATTAATGTAGTGTTCTGTTAGTTCCTCTCTATTAAAGTAGTGTTCTGTTAGTTCCTCTATATTAAAGTAGTGTTCTGTTAGTTCCTCTATATTAATGTAGTGTTCTGTTAGTTCCCCTCTATTAAAGCAGTGTTCTGTTAGTTCCTCTATATTAATGTAGTGTTCTGTTAGTTCCTCTATATTAATGTAGTGTTCTGTTAGTTCCTCTATATTAAAGTAGTGTTCTGTTAGTTCCTCTATATTAATGTAGTGTTCTGTTAGTTCCTCTATATTAATGTAGTGTTCTGTTAGTTCCTCTATATTAAAGTAGTGTTCTGTAAGTCCTCTATATTAAAGTAGTGTTATGTTAGATCCTCTATATTAAAGTAGTGTTCTGTTAGTTCCTCTATATTAATGTAGTGTTCTGTTAGTTCCCCTCTATTAAAGCAGTGTTCTCTTAGTTCCTCTATATTAATGTAGTGTTCTGTTAGTTCCTCTATATTAATGTAGTGTTCTGTTAGTTCCCCTCTATTAAAGCAGTGTTCTGTTAGTGCCTCTATATTAAAGTAGTGTTCTGTTAGTTCCTCTATATTAATGTAGTGTTCTGTTAGTTCCTCTATATTAAAGTAGTGTTCTGTTAGTGCCTCTATATTAATGTAGTGTTCTGTTAGTTCCCCTCTATTAAAGCAGTGTTCTGTTAGTTCCTCTATATTAAAGTAGTGTTCTGTTAGTTCCTCTATATTAATGTAGTGTTCTGTTAGTTCCTCCATATTAATGTAGTGTTCTGTTAGTTCCTCTATATTAATGTAGTGTTCTGTTAGTCCCTCTATATTAAAGTAGTGTTCTGTTAGTTCCTCTATTTTAAAGTAGTGTTCTGTTAGTTCCTCTATATTAAAGTAGTGTTCTGTTAGATCCTCTATATTAAAGTAGTGTTCTGTTAGTTCCTCTATATTAATGTAGTGTTCTGTTAGTTCCCATCTATTAAAGCAGTGTTCTGTTAGTTCCTCTATATTAAAGTAGTGTTCTGTTAGTCCCTCTATATTAAAGTAGTGTTCTGTTAGTTCCTCTATATTAAAGTAGTGTTCTGTTAGTTCCTCTATATTAAAGTAGTGTTCTGTTAGTTCCTCTATATTAATGTAGTGTTCTGTTAGTTCCTCTATATTAAAGTAGTGTTCTGTTAGTTCCTCTATATTAAAGTAGTGTTCTGTTAGTTCCTCTATATTAATGTAGTGTTCTGTTAGTTCCTCTATATTAAAGTAGTGTTCTGTTAGTTCCTCTATATTAAAGTAGTGTTCTGTTAGATCCTCTATATTAAAGTAGTGTTCTGTTAGTTCCTCTATATTAATGTAGTGTTCTGTTAGTTCCCCTCTATTAAAGCAGTGTTCTGTTAGTTCCTCTATATTAATGTAGTGTTCTGTTAGTTCCTCTATATTAATGTAGTGTTCTGTTAGTTCCCCTCTATTAAAGCAGTGTTCTGTTAGTTCCTCTATATTAAAGTAGTGTTCTGTTAGTTCCTCTATATTAATGTAGTGTTCTGTTAGTTCCCCTCTATTAAAGCAGTGTTCTGTTAGTTCCTCTATATTAAAGTAGTGTTCTGTTAGTGCCTCTATATTAATGTAGTGTTCTGTTAGTTCCTCTATATTAAAGTAGTGTTCTGTTAGTTCCTCTATATTAATGTAGTGTTCTGTTAGTTCCTCTATATTAAAGTAGTGTTCTGTTAGTGCCTCTATATTAAAGTAGTGTTCTGTTAGTTCCTCTATATTAAAGTAGTGTTCTGTTAGTCCCTCTATATTAAAGTAGTGTTCTGTTAGTTCCTCTCTATTAAAGTAGTGTTCTGTTAGTTCCTCTATATTAATGTAGTGTTCTGTTAGTTCCTCTATATTAAAGTAGTGTTCTGTTAGTTCCTCTATATTAATGTAGTGTTCTGTTAGTTCCTCTATATTAAAGTAGTGTTCTGTTAGTTCCTCTATATTAATGTAGTGTTCTGTTAGTTCCTCTATATTAAAGTAGTGTTCTGTTAGTTTCTCTCTATTAAAGTAGTGTTCTGTTAGTTCCCCTCTCTCTCCCCAGTTGTGTGGAGTTCAGAATCACCAAAACACCTTTTCTATCAGCTCACAAAATCTCACTTCTGGTCCAATGATGAAAACATTATATTAGCTATGTTTAAATATATCATTCAAATATTTAAATCAAATGGAGGATATAAACAGCATCTTTTTGCAGAAGATTATATCTATCTGTTCAACAGGAGAAGTATGTTGCAATTTATGTTGTCTAATGTCTATGAATGCGTTGAGCATGTTTGCAATTCTCTGTGTGTCCACTGGGGGGCAGTAGACTACAGTACATAAAACAATTGTTTACTACTCCATAGGCTCTATGGCAGAGGTATTCAACTCATACCCTACGAGGTCCGGAGCCTGCTGTCTTTCTGTTCTACCTGGTAATTAATTGCACCCTCCTGGTGTCCCAGGTCTAAATTAGTCCCTGATTAGAGGGGAACAATGAAAAAATGCAGTGGAACTGGCTTCAAGGTCCAGAGTTGAGTTTGAGGGTTCTATGAGGTGAGTATGGCATAGAATAAAGAGGTATTTACAGTCTGTTAGGTTAGGTTACATGTTAGTGCTTGACCTAATGGAAAAAAGAGAGGGAGATGGACAGAGGGAAGGAGAGATGGGGGAGGAGAGGAGAGATGGGGGAGGGAAGGAGAGATGGGGGAGAAAAGGAGAGATGGGGGAGGGAAGGAGGGGAAGAGATGGAGCCCTCACTCGGTCAGTGAGAAAGACAGACAGGGAGAGGGGGAGGAGAGACAGACAGACAGGGAGAGGGGGAGGAGAGAGACAGACAGGGAGAGGGGGAGGAGAGAGACAGACAGGGAGAGGGGAAGGAGAGAGAGACAGACAGGGAGAGGGGGAGGAGAGACAGACAGGGAGAGGGGAAGGAGAGAGAGACAGACAGGGAGAGGGGGAGGAGAGACATACAGGGAGAGGGGGAGGAGAGAGAGAGTGATAGACAGGGAGAGGGGGAGGAGAGAGAGAGTGATAGACAGGGAGAGGGGAAGGAGAGAGAGGCAGACAGGGAGAGAGGAAGGAGAGAGAGGCAGACAGGGAGAGGGGGAGAGAGAGAGGCAGACAGGGAGAGGGGGAGGAGAGAGAGAGTGATAGACAGGGAGAGGGGGAGGAGAGAGAGGCAGACAGGGAGAGGGGGAGGAGAGAGAGAGTGATAGACAGGGGAGAGGGGAAGGAGAGAGAGGCAGACAGGGAGAGGGGAGGAGAGAGAGAGAGATAGACAGGGAGAGGGGGAGGAGAGAGAGGCAGACAGGGAGAGGGGGAGGAGAGAGAGACAGACAGGGAGAGGGGGAGGAGAGAGAGAGACAGACAGACAGACAGGGAGAGGGGGAGGAGAGAGAGACAGACAGGGAGAGGGGGAGGAGAGACAGACAGGGGGGAGGAGAGAGAGGCAGACAGACAGGGAGAGGGGGAGGAGAGAGACAGACAGACAGGGAGAGGGGGAGGAGAGAGACAGACAGGGAGAGGGGGAGGAGAGACAGACAGGGGGGAGGAGAGAGAGGCAGACAGACAGGGAGGGGGGAGGAGAGAGACAGACAGACAGGGAGAGGGGGAGGAGAGAGACAGACAGGGAGAGGGGGAGGAGAGAGACAGACAGGGAGAGGGGGAGGAGAGAGAGACAGACAGGGAGAGGGGGAGGAGAGAGACAGACAGGGAGAGGGGGAAGAGAGAGACAGACAGGGAGAGGGGGCGGAGAGAGAGACAGACAGGGAGAGGGGAGGGAGAGAGAGAGACAGGGAGAGGGGGAGGAGAGAGAGAGACAGGGAGAGGGTTAGGAGAGAGACAGACAGGGAGAGGGGAAGGAGAGAGAGACAGACAGGGAGTGGGGGAGGAGAGAGAGAGAGACAGGGAGAGGGGGGGAGGAGAGAGAGACAGACAGGGAGAGGGGGAGGAGAGAGAGGCAGACAGGGAGAGGGGAAGGAGAGAGAGAGACAGGGAGAGGGGAAGGAGAGAGAGACAGACAGGGAGAGGGGAAGGAGAGAGAGAGACAGACAGACAGGGAGAGGGGGAGGAGAGAGAGAGACAGGGAGAGGGGAAGGAGAGAGAGACAGACAGGGAGAGGGGGAGGAGAGAGAGACAGACAGGGAGAGGGGGAGGAGAGAGAGAGAGTGACAGACAGGGAGAGGGGGAGGAGAGAGAGAGACAGGGAGAGGGGAAGGAGAGAGAGAGACAGGGAGAGGGTTAGGAGAGAGAGAGACAGGGAGAGGGTTAGGAGAGAGACAGACAGGGAGAGGGTTAGGAGAGAGACAGACAGGGAGAGGGGAAGGAGAGAGACAGACAGGGAAAGGGGGAGGAGAGAGAGAGACAGGGAGAGGGGGAGGAGAGAGAGAGACAGACAGGGAAAGGGGGAGGAGAGAGAGAGACAGACAGGGAAAGGGGGAGGAGAGAGAGAGTGATAGACAGGGAGAGGGGGAGGAGAGAGAGACAGACAGGGAGAGGGGGAGGAGAGAGAGACAGACAGGGAGAGGGGAAGGAGAGAGAGACAGACAGGGAGAGGGGGAGGAGAGAGAGACAGACAGGGAGAGGGGGAGGAGAGACAGACAGACAGGGAGAGGGGGAGGAGAGAGAGACAGACAGGGAGAGGGGGAGGAGAGAGGCAGACAGGGAGAGGGGGAGGAGAGAGACAGACAGGGAGAGGGGGAGGAGAGAGAGACAGACAGGGAGAGGGGGAGGAGAGAGAGAGACAGACAGGGAGAGGGGGAGGAGAGACAGACAGACAGGGAGAGGGGGAGGAGAGAGAGACAGACAGGGAGAGGGGGAGGAGAGAGAGGCAGACAGGGAGAGGGGGAGGAGAGAGAGTGACAGACAGTGAGAGGGTTAGGAGAGAGACAGACAGGGAGAGGGGAAGGAGAGAGAGACAGACAGGGAGAGGGGGAGGAGAGAGAGTGACAGACAGTGAGAGGGTTAGGAGAGAGAGACAG
>NW_025535699.1:0-20000 GCF_020615455.1 Coregonus clupeaformis | reverse complement strand
CTTCCGTCTGGCCACACTACAATAAATGCCTGATTGGTGGAGTGCTGCAGAGATGGTTGCTCTTCTTGAAGGTTCTCCCATCTCCACAGAGGAACTCTAGAGCTCTGTGAGAGTGACCATCAGGTTCTTGGTCACCTCCCTGACCAAGGCCCTTCTCCCCCGATTGCTCAGTTTGGCTGGGTGGCCAGCTCTAGCAAGAGTATTGGTGGTTCCAAACATCTTCCATTGAAGAATGATGGAGGCCACTGTGTTCTTGGGGACCTTCAATGCTGCAGAATATTTTTGGTATCCTTCCCCAGATCTGTGCCTCGACACAATCCTGTCTCGGAGTTCTACGGACAATTCCTTCGACCTCATGGCTTGGTTTTTGCTCTGACATGCACTGTCAACTGTGGGACCTTATACAGACAGGTGTGTGTCTTTCCAAATTATGTCCAATCAATTTAATTTACCACAGGTGGAAGCCAATCAAGTTGTAGAAACATCTCAAGGATGATCAATGGAAACAGGACGCACCTGAGCTCAATTTCGAAGTCTCATAGCAAAGGGTCTGAATACTTACAGTACAAGTCAAAAGTTTGGACACACCCATTCATTCAAGGGTTTTTCTTTATTTTTACTATTTTCTACATTGTAGAATAATAATGAAGACATCAAAACTATGAAATAACACATATTTTATTTTATTTTTTATTTTTTTTATTTCACCTTTATTTAACCAGGTAAACCAGTTGAGAACAAGTTCTCATTTACAACTGCAACCTGGCCAAGATAAAAGCAAAGCAGTGCGATAAAAAACAACACACAGAGTTACATATGGGGTAAAACAAAACAAAGTCAAAAATACAACAGAAATACATATAATATACAGTGTGCAAATTTAGCAAGTTATGGAGGTAAGGCAATAAAATAGGCTATAGTGCAAAATAATTACAATTTAGTATTAACACTGGAATGATGTGCAAGAGATGATGTGCAAATAGAGATACTGGGGTACAAATGAGCAAAATAAATAACAATATAGGGATGAGGTAGTTGGGCGGGCTAATTTCAGATGGGCTGTGTACAGGTGCAGTGATCGGTAAGGTGCTCTGACAACTGATGCTTAAAGTTAGTGAGGGAGATAAGTGTCTCCAGCTTCAGAGATTTTTGCAATTTGTTCCAGTCATTGGCAGCAGAGAACTGGAAGGAATTGCGGCCAAAGGAGGTGTTGGCTTTGGGGATGACCAGTGAGATATACCCGCTGGAGCGCAGACTACGGGTGGGTGTTGCTATGGTGACCAATGAGCTAAGATAAGGCGGGATTTGCCTAGCAGTGATTTATAGATGGCCTGGAGCCAGTGGGTTTGGCGACGAATATGTAGTGAGGACCAGCCAACAAGAGCGTACAGGTCACAGTGGTGGGTATTATATGGGGCTTTGGAGACAAAACGGATGGCACTGTGATAGACAACATCCAATTTGCTGAGTAGAGTGTTGGAGGCTATTTTGTAAATGACATCGCCGAAGTGAAGGATCGGTAGGATAGTCAGTTTTACGAGGGCATGTTTGGCAGCATGAGTGAAGGAGGCTTTGTTGCGAAATAGGAAACCGATTCTAGATTTAACTTTGGATTGGAGATTCTTAATGTGAGTCTGGAAGGAGAGTTTACAGTCTAACCAGACACCTAGATATTTGTAGTTGTCCACATACTCTAGGTCAGACCCGTCTCGAGAGTAGTGATTCTAGTCGGGTGGGCGGGTGCAAGCAGCGTTCGGTTGAAGAGCATGCATTTAGTTTTACTAGTGTTTAAGAGCAGTTGGAGGCTACTGAAGAAGTGTTGTATGGAATTGAAGCTCGTTTGAGGTTTGTTAACACAGTGTCCAATGAAGGGCCAGATGTATACAAAATGGTGTCGTCTGCGTAGAGGTGGATCTGAGAGTCACCAGCAGCAAGAGCGACGTCATTGATATACACAGAGAAAGAGTTGGCCCAAGAATTGAACCCTGTGGCACCCCCATAGAGACTGCCATAGGTCCAGACAACAGGCCCTCGATTTGACACATTGAACTCTATCTGAGAAGTAGTTGGTGAACCAGGCGAGGCAGTCGTTTGAGAAACCAAGGCTATTTAGTCTGCCAATAAGAATGCGGTGGTTGACAGAGTCGAAAGCCTTGGCCAGGTCAATGAAAACGGCTGCACAGTACTGTCTATTATCGATCGCGGTTATAATATCGTTTAGGACCTTGAGCGTGGCTGAAGTGCACCCATGACCAGCTCGGAAACCGGATTGCATAAGCGGAGAAGGTACGGTGGGATTCGAAATGGTCGGTGATCTGTTTGTTGACTTGGCTTTCAAAAACTTTTGAAAGGCAGGGCAGGATGGATATGGGTCTGTAACAGTTTGGATCTAGAGTGTCACCCCCTTTGAAGAGGGGGATGACCGCGGCAGCTTTCCAATCTCTGGGGATCTCAGACGTTACGAAAGAGAGGTTGAACAGGCTAGTAATAGGGGTTGCGACAATTTCAGTGGCTAGTTTTAGAAAGAAAGGGTCCAGATTGTCTAGCCCAGATGATTTGTAGGGGTCCAGATTTTGCAGCTCTTTTAGAACATCAGCTGTCTGGATTTGTGTGAAGGAGAAGCGGGGGGCATGGGCAAGTTGCAGCGGAGGGTGCAGAGCTGGTGGCCGGGGTAGTGGTAGCCAGGTGAAAGCATGGCCAGCCGTAGCAAAATGCTTGTTGAAATTCTCGATTATTGTAGATTTATCGGTGGTGATAGTGTTTCCTAGCCTCAGTGCAGTGGGCAGCTGGGAGGAAGTGCTCTTATTTTCCATGGACTTTACAGTGTCCCAAAACTTTTTGGAGTTAGTGCTACAGGATGCAAATTTCTGTTTGAAAAAGTTAGCCTTTGCTTTCCTAACTGCTTGTGTATATTGGTTCCTAACTTCCTGAAAAGTTGCATATCGCGGGGGCTATTTGATGCTAATGCAGTACGCCACAGGATGTTTTTGTGCTGGTCAAGGGCAGTCAAGTCTGAGGAGAACCAGGGGCTATATCTGTTCTTAGTTCTGTATTTTTGAATGGGGCATGTCTATTTAAGATTGAGAGGAAATTACTTTTAAAGAACAACCAGGCATCCTCTACTGACGGAATGAGATCTATATCCATCCAGGATACCTGGGCCAGGTCAATTAGGAAGGCCTGCTCGCTGAAGTGTTTTTGGGAGCGTTTGACAGTGATGAGGGGTGGTCGTTTGACCACGGACCCGTCTACGGGCGCAGGCAATAAGGCAGTGATCGCTGAGATCCTGGTTGAAGACAGCGGAGGTGTATTTAGAGGGTAAATTAGTCAGGATGATATCTATGAGGGTACCCATGTTTACGGATTTAGGGTTGTACCTGGTAGGTTCGTTGATAATTTGTGTGAGATTGAGGGCATCTAGTTTAGATTGTAGGATGGCCGGGGTGTTAAGCATATCCCAATTTAGGTCACCAAGCAGTACGAACTCTGAGGATAGATGGGGGGCAATCAATTCACATATGGTGTCCAGGGCACAGCTGGGGGCTGAGGGGGTCTGTAGCAAGCGGCAACAGTGAGAGATTTATTTCTGGAAAAGGTGGATTTTTAAAAGTAGAAGCTCAAACTGTTTGGGCACAGACCTGGATAGTATGATGGAGCTCTGCAGGCTATCTCTACAGTAGATTGCAACTCCACCCCCTTTGGCAGTTCTATCTAGACGGAAAATGTTATAGTTGGGGATGGAAATTTCAGAATTTTTTGGTGGCCTTCCTAAGCCAGGATTCAGACACTGCTAGAACATCAGGGTTGGCGGAGTGTGCTAACGCAGTGAATAACTCAAACTTAGGAAGGAGGCTTCTGATATTTATGTGCAGAAAACCAAGACTTTACGGTTACAGAAGTCAACAAATGATAGCTCCTGGGGAGTAGGAGTGATACTGGGGGCTGCAGGGCCTGGGTTAGCCTCTACATCACCAGAGGAACAGAGGAGGACTAGAATAAGGATACGACTAAAGGCTTTAAGAACTGGTCTTCTAGTGCGTTGGGTACATAGAATAAAGGGGGCAGTTCTCCGAGCGTTGTAGAAAAGATTCAGGGCATTATGTACAGAAAAGGATATGGAAGGATATGAGTACAGTTCAGGTAACCCTAAGCGTTGGGTAACAATGAAAGAGATAGCGTCATTGGAGGCATCGATTGAGCCGGTCTCGGCGTGTATGGGGGAGGAACAAAGGAACTATATGAGGCAGTTTGAGAGGGACTAGGGTTCTACATTGAAATTGTATAATAAGAACTAACCCAAACAGCAATAGGCAAGGCATAATTGACATGGGAGAGAGGCATAAAGCAGTCACATGTGTTATTAGAGAGAGCTAAGACACAACTGGAAATAGCGATAACGTTTGGGCTAAGACTAAACAGAATAAACAGGACAGGGTACCGTGTAAAGGAACAGTCCAGCAGGCATCAGCTGTGCAGCTGAGTGATCATAAGGTCCAGTGAACAGCAATATGTGAGTCCGAGAGCAGTTCAAATTGGTGCTTCAGCACAGCTAGCAGGGAGCACAGTTGTAGTTTGCGTGTGCTAGCGGGCCGGGGCTGGCAGATGGATCTTCGTGGTCGCCGCAACGGGGAAGCCTGTTGAAACCACATCAGACTATTTAGTCGGCAAACCAGTCGTGTTGGATCGGCGGGGCTCAGTGTCAACACTAGGAGGTCCCGTCCGGTTGACAGAGAGGTAGATAGCCGGGAGATGGGCCTGAGGCTAGCTCAAGGCTAACTGGTGCTTGCTATAGGGCAATGGTAATGGTAATCAGCCAACAACAGGTTGCAGCTAGCTAGCTGGTTGTGATGATCCGGCGCTAGGGTCCAGTGATTCCGGCAGAAAGTCCAATAAGCTCTGGGTCGATAGCACGCTGGGTCGATAGCACGCTGTGCAGACTGGCCGGGCAATTGTCCAGGCTAGAGCTAGAGCTGGCTGGTGGATAGTGTAGGCCACGGACAATGGTGAAGACGCTAACGGTGACTAATAACAGGTAGCCACTATTTTCAGCTTACGGTTCTTGATGAAAGTTATAAAGAAATAATAGAATCCTTTCCACGTTGGGTGAGGCGGGTTGCAGGAAAGTATATTTAGTTAAAGAATGAAAGTAAAAAATTGAGAAATATAGACAAAAAAAACAAGAAACGGGATATTTACACAGGACGAAAAATAAAAGTGACCGCACTGCTACGCCATCCTGGAAGGGTGGCTACTTTTAAGCATCTAAAATCTCCAATATTTAGATTTGTTTAACACTTTTTGGGTTACTACATGATTCCATATGTGTTATTTTATAGTTTTGATGTCTTCACTATTATTCTACAATGTAGAAAATAGTAAAAATAAAGAAAAACCCTTGAATGAGTAGGTGTTCTAAAACTTTGGACCGGAAGTGTATATAGACACGCCCCATAGGTGTGGAATGTCACAGTCATGTTTATTGCCTGCACAATCAAGTAAATTGCCTAAACTTACCTTTTTACTGGATTGTACTTTCACCATGTCACAGACATAATATACATCTTAGAGCATCTCCGTCATCTCCTAATCTTCAAACTCTCTCTCTCTCTCTCTCTCTCTCTCTCTCTCTCTCTCTCTCTCTCTCTCTCTCTCTCTCTCTCTCTCTCTCTCTCTCTCTCTCTCTCTCTCTCTCTCTCTCTCTCTCTCTCTCTCTCTCTCTCTCTCTCTCTATCTCTCTCTCTCTACCTCTCTCCCTTGCGCTCTTCTCCCACACACTCTCTCTCTCTATACCCTCCTCCCCTCTCCTCCCGCTCCTCTCTCTCTCCGTCCCTCATTCTCTCTCTCTTTCCTTCCCCCTGCTGTGGCAGCCAATATAACGCCCCGTTAAACGTCTCTCTCTTTCTCTTCCGTCATCCCTTCATTCCTCCTTTCCTGTGACTTTCATCTCAGAACCCCCCACCTTCGCTCCCCTCTCCCTGTCCCCCTCTTAGTCCCCCCGTCCTTGTTAACTTATGCTGTCAGCAAAGGATTTGACTCGGGATCCCATGGGATTCTGAAAGGTTCTAAAGGAGGTTCTGATTGATTCAGAGGGGTTCTAGGGTGATTATAAAGTACACTACATGGTCAGAAATATGCGGACACCTGCATCTCGTTCCAAAATCATTGGCATTAATATAGAGTTGGTCCCCCCCTTTGCTGCTATAACAGCCTCCACTCTTCTGGGAAGGCTTTCCACTAGATGCTGGAACATTGCTGCGGGGATTTGCTTCCATTCAGCCACAATAGCATTAGTGAGATTGGGCACTGATGTTGGGCAATTAAGGCTGCTCGCAGTCGGCGTTCCAATTCGTCCCAAAGGTGTTCGATGGGGTTGAGGTCAGGGCTCTGTGCAGGCCAGTCAAGTTCTTCCACACCGATCTCAACAAACCATTTCTGTATGGACCTTGCTTTGTGAACAGGGGCATTGTGATGCTGAAACAGGAAAGGGCCTTCCCCAAACTGTTGCCACAAAGTTGGAAGCACAGAATCGTCTAGCATGTCATTGTATGCTGTAGCGTTAATATTTCCCTTCACTGGAACTAAGGAGCCTAGCCTGAACCATAAAAAACAGCCCCCAGACCATTATTCCTCCTTCACCAAACGTGTACAGTTGGCACTATGCATTGGGGGCAGGTAGCGTTCTCCTGGCATCTGCCCAACCCAGAATCGTCCGTCGGACTGCCAGATGGTGAAGCGTGATTCATCACTCCAGAGAACACGTTTCCACTGCTCCAGAGTCCAATGGCGGCGAGCTTTACACTACTCCAGCCGACGCTTGGCATTGCGCATGGTGATCTTAGGCTTGTGTGCGGCTGCTCGGCCATGGAAACCCATTTCATGAAGCTCCCGACTAACAGTTATTGTGCTGACGTTGCTTCCAGAGGCAGTTTGGAACTCAGAAGTGAGTGTTGCAATCGAGGACAGACCATTTTTACGCGCTACGCGCTTCAGCAATCGGAGGTCCCGTTCTATGACTTTGTGTGGCTTACCACTTCGCGGCTGAGCCGTTGTTGCTCCTAGACGTATCCACTTCACAATAACAGCACTTACAGTTGACCGGGGCAGCTTTAGCAGGGCAGACATTTGACTAACTGACTTGTTAGAAAGACATCCTATGACGGTGCCACATTGAAAGTCGCTGAGCTCTTCAGTAAGGCCATTCTACTACCAATGTTTGTCTATGAAGATTGCATGGCTGCGTGCTCGACTTTATACACCTGTCAGCAACGGGTGTGTCTGAAATAGCAGAATCCACTAATTTGAAGGGGTGTCCACATACTTTTGGCCATGTAGTGTAGTTCCAAGAGGTTCTGAGGTGTTATAGAGGCTGTGTCCCTCTACACTAGATGAATGACCTGAACCAGTCAGCCAATCAGGTCCGTCCATTACAGGAGACAATCAGCAGAACAACAACACGAGGTCATGATCCTGAGACGTGTTCCTGCTGGTCCGATGACAGTTTTCATCACCACACACACACACACACACACACACACACACACACACACACACACACACACACACACACACACACACACACACACACACACACACACACACACACACACACACACACACACACACACACACACACACACTGTGAACGTTTGAATAAGAATGCAGAATGTTTGAATAAGGATGCTGGTTATTAGGTTAATTGGGATTTGTCCCAAATGGCACCCCTTTCCCTATATAGTGCACTACTTTTTTTTGACCATGGACCATAGGATGCTACTTACGACACAGCCTTTGAAAGGCCCCTGAAAGCAACTAGAGAAATGTTATTAAAGAGCATAACAGAGCAGAAGGAGAGAGGAGGAGAGATACGGAGAGATAAGGAGAGAGAGAGGGAAGGAGAGAGAGAAGGAAGGTAAGGCGGAAGGAGAAAGGAGAGAGAGAGAAGGAGAGGGAGAAGGGGAGAGAGAAGGAGAGGGAGAAGGAGAGGGAAGGAGAGAGGGAAGGAGGAAGGGATGGAGAAAGGGTTGGAGAGAGGGAGAGAGGGAAGGAGAGAGAAGGAGAGAAGGAAGGAGAGAGAAAAGGAGAGAGGGAAGGAGAAGGGGTGGAGAAAGGGTTGGAGAGAGGGAAGGAGAGGAGGAAGAAGGAGAGAGAGAAGGAGAGGGAGAAGGAGAGAGGGAAGGAGAGAGGGAAGGAGAGAGAGAAGGAGAGGGGGAAGGAGAGAGAAGAAGAGAGGGAAGGAGAAGGAGAGGGAGAAGGAGAGATGGAAGGAGGGAGAAGGAGAGAGAGAAGGAGACAAAGAAGGAGAGAGTGAAGGAAAGGGAGAAGTGAGGGAATGAGAGGGAGAAGGACAGAGAGAAGGACAGAGAGAAGGACAGAGAGAAGGACAGAGAGAAGGGGAGAGAGGGAGAAGGAGCGAGAGAAGGAGAAGGAGAGAGAGAAGGAGAGGGAGAACGAGAGGGAGAAGGAGAGAGAGAAGGAGAGAGAGAAGGAGAGAGGGAAGGAGGAGGAGAGAGAAGGAGAGAGGGAAGGAGAGAGGGAAGGAGAGGGAGAACGAGAGGGAGAAGGGGAGAGAGAGAAGGGGAGAGAGAAGGAGAGGGAGAAGGAGAGGGAGAAGGAGAGGGAGAATGAGAGGGAGAAGGAGAAAGGGTTGGAGATTGGGAAGGAGAGGGAGAAGGAGAGAGAGAAGGAGAGAGGGGAGGATAGGGAGAAGGAGGGAGAAGGAGAGAGAAGGAGAGAGAGAAGGAGAGAGAGAAGGAGAGAGGGAAAGAGAGAGGGAAGGAGAGAGAGAAGGAGAGACGGAAGGAGAAATAAGGAGAGAGAGGAGAAGGAGAAGGGGAGAGAGAAAAAGAGGGAGAAGGAGAGGGAGAAGGAGAAGGGGAGAGAGAAAAAGGGGAAAGGGAGGGGGAGAGGGAGAAGGGGAGAGAAGGAGAGGGAGAAGGGGAGAGAGAGAAGGAGAGAGAGAGGGAGAAGGAGAGAGAAGAAGGAGAAAGGGATGGAGAAAGGGTTGGAGATTGGGAAGGAGAGGGAGAAGGAGATAGAGAAGGAGAGAGGGAAGGAGAGACGGAAGGAGAAATAAGGAGTGAGAGAGAGAAGGAGAGGGAGAAGGGGAGAGAGAAAAAGAGGGAGAAGGAGAGGGAGAAGGGGAGAGAGAAAAAGAGGGAGAAGGAGAGGGAGAAGGGGAGAGAGAAGGAGAGGGAGAAGGGGAGAGAAAGAAGGAGAGAGAAGGAGAGGGAGAGGGAGAAGGAGAAAGGGATGGAGAAAATGTTGGAGATTGGGAAGGAGAGGGAGAAGGAGATAGAGAAGGAGAGAGGGAAGGAGAGAGGGAAGGAGAGAGAGAAGGAGAGGGAGAAGGGGAGAGAGAAGGAGAGGGAGAAGGAGAGGGAGAAGGATAGGGGAGAAGGAGAGGGAGAAGGAGAGAGGGAAGGAGAGGGAGGAGAGAGAGAAGGAGAGAGAGAGAGAGGGAGAAGGAGAAGGAGAGGGAGAAGGATAGAGGGAAGGAGAGGGAGAAGGAGAAAGATGGAGACAGAAAAGGAGAGAGAGAAGGACAGAGAGAAGGAGAGAGAGAAGGAGAGAGGGAAGGAGAGGGAGAAGGAGAGAAAGAAGGAGAGAGGGAAGGAGAGCGAGAAGGAGAGCGAGAAGGAGAGACGGAAGGAGAAAGAGGAGAGAGAGGAGAGAGTGAATGAGAGAGGGAAGGAGTGAGAGAAGGAGAGGGAGAAGGAGAGAGAAGGAGAGAGAGAAGGAGACAGAAGGAGAGAGGGAAGGATAGGGAGAAGGAGAGGGAGAAGGAGAGAGGGAAGGATAGGGAGAAGGAGAGGGGGAAGGATAGGGAGAAGGAGAGGGAGAAGGAGAGGGAGAAGGAGAGAGGGAAGGAGTGAGAAGAAGAGAGGGAAGGAGAGAGAAGAAGGAGAGGGAGAATGTGAGATGGAAGGAGTGAGGAGACAGAGAAGGAGAGAGGGAAGGAGAGGGAGAAGGAGAGAGGGAAGGACAGGGAGAAGGAGAGGGAGAAGAGAGAGAAGGAGAGAGAGAAGGAGAGGGAGAAGGAGAGATGGAAGGAGAGAGAAGGAGAGAGAGACAGAGAGAAGGAGAGAGAGAAGGAGAGAGAGAATGAGAGGGAGAAGGAGAGAGGGCAGGAGAGACTGAATGAGAGAGAGAAGGAGAGAGAGAAGGAGAGAGGGAAGGAGAAGGAGAGGGAGAAGGAGAGGGAGAAGGAGAGAGAGAAGGAGAGAGAAGGAGAGAGAGAAGGAGAGGGAGAAGGAGAGAGAGAATGAGAGAGGGAAGGAGAGATGGAGATGGAAGGAGAAGAGACGGAGAGAGAGAAGGAGAGAGGGAAGGAGAGGGAGAGGGAGAAGGAGAGAGCGAAGGAGAGAGGGAAGAAGAGGCGGAATGAGAGAGAGAAGGAGAGAGAAAAGGAGAGAGGGAAGGAGAGGGAGAAAGGGAGAGAGAAGGAGAGGGAGAAGGAGAGAGGGCAGGAGAGATGGAATGAGAGAGAGAAGGAGAGAGAGAAGGAGAGAGGGAAGGAGAAGGAGAGGGAGAAGGAGAGAGATGGAAGGAGAGGGAGAAGGAGTGGGAGAAGGAGTGGGAGAAGGAGAGAGAAGGAGAGAGGGAAGGAGAGGGAGAAGGAGAGAGAGAATGAGAGAGGGAAGGAGAGAGGGAGATGGAAGGAGAGAGACGGGAGAGAGAGAAGGAGAGAGGGAAGGAGAGGGAGAAGGAGAGAGCGAAGGAGAGAGGGAAGAAGAGGCGGAATGAGAGAGAGAAGGAGAGAGAAAAGGAGAGAGGGAGAAGGGGAGAGAGAAGGAGAAAGAGAAGGAGAGGGAGAGGGAGAAGGAGAGAGGGATGGAGAAAGGGTTGGAGAGGGAGAAGGAGAGGGAGAAGGAGAGGGAGAAGGAGAGGGAGAAGGAGAGAGGGAAGCAGAGGGAGAAGGAGAGAGGGATGGAGAGAGAGAAGGTGAGAGGGGAGGAGAGAGAGGAGAGACGGAATGAGAGAGAGGAGAGAGAGAAGGAGAGAGGGAAGGAGAGAGAGAAGGAGAGACAGACGATGAATTATAATCTCATTTAAAGAAAACAATAAGAAAGAAGAGAAAATGTGTACGTCCCAAATGACCCCCTATTCCCTATGGGAGTTGGTCAACAGTAGTGCACTACATAGGGAATAAGATGCCATTGGAGATCCAGCCCATGTGTATAATTTAGCTTTCTAAACAGAACGCTTCTGCTGTTGCATCAGTATAGCCTGTTGTGCTGCTGTGCTGCTGTTTCAAGCCTTATTTAAGAAGAGTTTTTAAAGAAGGTATGCTGTAGAAAAGTGGGATGGAGGGAGTTTAAAAATCTGTCCTCTCTTCCTCTCTTCCGCTCCTCGTCTCCTAGTCTCCTCCTCCTCCTCATCTGCACTGATTGGAAAAGTATCATCCTCTTCCTCCACCTCTTCTTCTTCCTCCTCCACCCCTCTCTCTCTTTTCTCCTCTTTTCATCTTTCTTCCTCTCTGTCGCTAGAAGTTGCTCTCCAGAGGGAATGAATGAGGGGACTGATGCCCAGAGGATTCGCTCTCTCTCTCTCCTCTCTCTCTCTCTCTCTCTCTCTCTCTCTCTCTCTCTCTCTCTCTCTCTCTCTCTCTCTCCCTCTCTCTTTCTCTCTCCCTCTCTCTCTCTCTCTCTCTCTCTCTCTCTCTCTCTCTCTCTCTCTCTCTCTCTCTCTCTCTCTCTCTCTCTCTCTCTCTCTCTCTCTCTCTCTCTCTCTCAATTCAATTCAATTCAATTTCAATTCAATTTAAGGGCTTTATTGGCATGGGAAACGTGTGTTAACATTGCCAAAGCAAGTGAAGTAGATAGTAAACAAAAGTGAAATAAACAATAAATATTAACAGTAAACATTACACTCAGAAGTTTCAAAAGAATAAAGACATTTCAAATGTCATATTATGTGAGCATATATACAGATGTTGTAACAATGTGCAAATCAGTTAAAGTACAAATGGGAAAATAAATAAACATAAATATGGGTTGTATTTACAATGGTGTTTGTTCTTCACTGGTTGCCCTTTCTTGTGGCAACAGGTCACAAATCTTGCAGCTGTGATGGCACACTGTGGTTTTTCACCCAGTAGATAAGGGAGTTTATCAAAATTGGGTTTGTTTTCGAATTCTTTGTGGATCGCTGTAATCTGAGGGAAATATGTGTCTCTAATATGGTCATACATTTGGCAGGAGGTTAGGAAGTGCAGCTCAGTTTCCACCTCATTTTGTGGGCAGTGTGCACATAGCCTGCTCTTCTCTTGAGAGCCAGGTCTGCCTACGGCGGCCTTTCTCAATAGCAAGGCTATGCTCACTGAGTCTGTACATAGTCAAAGCTTTCCTTAAGTTTGGGTCAGTCACAGTGGTCAAGTATTCTGCCACTGTGTACTCTCTGTTTGGCCAAATAGCATTCTAGTTTGCTCTGTTTTTTGTTTGTTCTTTCCAAGTGTCAATAATTCTCTTTTTGTTTTCTCATGATTTGGTTGGGTCTAGTTGTGTTGTTGTTGTTGTTGTCCTGGGGCTGTGTGGGGTCTGTTTGTGTTTGTGAACAGAGCCCCCAGGACAAGCTTTACTTAGGGACTCTTCAAGTTCATCTCTCTGTAGGTGATGGCTTTGTTATGGAAGGTTTGGGAATCGCTCCCTTTTTAAGTGGTTATAGAATTTAACGGCTCTTTTCTGGATTTTGATAATTAGCGTGGTATTGGCCTAATTCTGCTCTGCATGCATTATTTGGGTTTTACGTTGTACACGAGGATGTTTTTGCAGAATTCTCGCATGCAGAGTCTCAATTTGGTGTTTGTCCCATTTTGTGAATTCTTGGTTGGTGAGCGGACCCCGAGACCTCAGAACCATAAAGGGCAATGGGTTCTATAACTGATTCAAGTATTTTTAGCCAGATCCCCTAATTGGTATGTCAAATTTTATGTTCCTTTTGATGGCATAGAAGGCCCTTCTTGCCTTGTCTCTCAGATCGTTCACAGCTTTGTGGAAGTTACCTGTGCGCGCTGATGTTTAGGCCGAGGTATGTATAGTTTTTGTGTGCTCTAGGGCAACGGTGTTCTAGATGGAATTTGTATTTGTGGTCCGGCAACTGGGACCTTTTTTGGAACACCATTATTTTTTGTCTTACTGAGATTTACTGTCAGGCCCAGGTCTGACAGAATCTGTGCAGAAGATCTAGGTGCTGCCATAGGCCCACCTTGGTTGGTGACAGAAGCACCAGATCGTCAGCAAACAGAAGACATTTGACTTCAGATTCCCCTAGTAGGGTGAGGCCGGTGCTGCAGACTGTTTCTAGTGCCCTCGCCAATTCGTTGATATATATGTTGAAGAGGGTGGGGCTTAAACTGCATCCCTGTCTCACCCCACGGCCCTGTGGAAAGAAATGTGTGTTTTTGCCAATTTTAACTCGCACACTTGTTGTTTGTGTACATGGATTTTATAATGTCGTGCATGTTTTTCCCCCCAAACCCACTTTCCATCAATTTGTATAGCAGACCCTCATGCCAAATTGAGTCCAAAAGCTTTGAAATCAACAAAGCATGAGAAGACTTTGCCTTTGTTTTGGTTTGTTTGTTTGTCAATTAGGTGTGCAGGTGAATAGCGTGGTCTGTCGTTACGGTAATTTGGTAAAAGCCAATTTGACATTTGCTCAGTACATTGTTTTCACTGAGGAAATGAACTAGTCTGCTGTTAATGATAATGCAGAGGATTTTCCCAAGGTTGCTGTTGACGCAATATCCCAGGTTGTTATTGGGGTCAAATTTGTCTCCACTTTTGTGGATTGGGGTGATCAGTCCTTGGTTCCAGATGTTGGGGAAGATGCCAGAGCTAAGGATGATGTTAAAGAGTTTAAGTATAGCTAATTGAAATTTGTGGTCTGTATATTTTATCATTTCATTGAGGATACCATCAACACCACAGGACTTTTTGGGTTGGAGGTTTGTATTTTATCCTGTAGTTCATTCAATGTAATTGGAGAATCCAGTGGGTTCTGGTAGTCTTTAATAGTTGATTCTAAGATTTGCATTTGATCATGTATATTTTTGCTGTTTGTTCTCTGTTATAGGGCCAAAAAAGATTGGAGAAGTGGTTTACCCATACATCTCCGTTTTGGATAGATAACTCTTCGTGTTGTTGTTTGTTTAGTGTTTTCCAATTTTCCCAGAAGTGGTTAGAGTCTATGGATTCTTCAATTACATTGAGCTGATTTCTGACATGCTGTTCCTTCTTTTTCCGTAGTGTATTTCTGTATTGTTTTAGTGATTCACCATAGTGAAGAGCGTAGGCTCAGAGTTTTCTGGGTCTCTATGTTTTTGGTTGGATAGGTTTCTCAATTTCTTTCTTAGGTTTTTGCATTCTTCATCAAACCATTTATCACTGTTATTACTTTTCTTTGGTTTTCTGTTAGAGATTTTAGATTTGATAGGAAGCTGAGAGGTCAAATATACTGTTTAGGTTTTCTACTGCCAAGTTTACACCTTCACTATTACAGTGGAACGTTTTGTCCAGGAAGTTGTCTAGAATGGATTGAATTTGTTGTTTCCTAATTGTTTTTTGGTGGTTTCAACACTACTTTCCATTCCATCTATAGCATTTCTTAATATTATTCAGTTCTTTTGGCTTTGATGCCTCATGATTGAGTATTGCTCTGTTCAAGTAGACTGTGATTTTGCTGTGTCTGATAGGGGTGTCAGTGGGCTGACTGTGAACGCTCTGAGAGACTCTGGGTTGAGGTCAGTGATAAAAAGTAGTCTACAGTACTACTGCCAAGAGATGAGCTACTGGTGTACCTACCATAGGAGTCCCCCTCGAAGCCTACCATTGACTACATGTACATACCCAGTGTGAGCGACAGAGCTGCAGGAGTCGTGACCCATTTTTGTTGGTTATGTTGTCGTAGTTGTGCCTAGGGGGGCATATGGGGGAGGGAATGCTGCTCACCTCCAGGTGGGTGTGTTTGTCCCCCCTGTGTGCTCCGGAGGGTGTCAGGTTCTTGTCCAGTTCTGTGCATTTAGGTTGCCACAGACTAGTACATGTCCCTGGGTCTGGAAATTATTGATTCCCTCCAGGATGGAGAAACTGTCTTCATTAAAGTATGGGGATTCTAGTGGGGGGATGTAGGTAGCACACAGGAGGACATTTTCTCAGTTGAGATAATTTCCTTTTGAATTTCTAACCAAAATGTAAAAAATGTTCCTGTTTTGATTAATTTATGAGTGAGTTAGGTCTGCTCTATACCAAATGCATACCCCTAGAGTCCCTTCCCTATTTCACACCTGGTGGTTTGGTGGATGGGACTACCGGCTCTCTGTAACCTAGAGGGCAACCAGTGGGTCCGTCTCCTCTATACCATGTTTCTTGTGGGGATGACAATGTCTGTTTCCTGGGATTTCTTTGGTGAAGTCCAGATTCCTGCTCTTTAGGCAAAGGCAGATGACCCTCAGGCCTTGGATATTCCAGGATGAAAATAGTGGGAAGGCTTTGTGTTCCATAAAGTGTCTAATGTTGTTGGTTGTGTGGTTTGGCCTCAGGCCAGTAGTTGAGCAGAGCCTACGTTGAGCATCTGGTACATGCCATTGGCTTGGGCTAGTGTAAGAGTGGGTGTTGGGGCCTGTTTGCCTGCTCACCGGCCTGGGCGTATGTGTGACTTTCATGTTGAGGCCCTCTTTGTGGGAGTGGGGCTTGGGGTGGGTAGGAGGGGCATAGGTCTGATCTGGGGGGGGCCTAAATGGGGGTGTGGGCATGTGTTGACTTGGGGGAGTTAATTGGTTGGGGGTGGGGGGTGTAGATGTGGTTGATGGTGCTGTGGTCTGGATGTAGGTCCTCTCTGCGGGGGTCCACTCTATGTGTAGGTCCTGGGGGGTCCGCAGGTCTGGGAGAGCTGTCTCGCTGGTCTGGGCGGGGTGTCTGTTGATCTGTTGCTCCTGTGTGAGGTGTTGGGTCTGCGGTTGAGGGCGATATCCTTTAGGGTCCGGCGCAAAGGTGGGCACCTGCTGCCTTGTATAGGTGGGACCTGGTCGTTAGAAAGGCTGTTCACGTCAGGGTGGAGTGGTCTAGGCCAGGAAGACATTTGGTTTTGATGCACAGTCACGGGAAATACTTGCGTTTACCCGCTGTATGGTAGCAGGGGTGGAAGTCTTTTCGTGGTAACAGGGTTGAGATAACCACTTGTGCGTTGGGGAAAGTAGAAGAAGCTTTTTTCTATCACGCTTGAGTGATGTGGCCACCCTTTCCTGCTGTGTTCTCAGGTCGTTTGTGCCTGTGTGTATTATTAATGTGGCTGGGTTTATCCCTTAGTCGGTCCTTAGACAGAAGGTCTAGGCGCTTTGGCTGGTATTTGGACACCAGAGTTTAGACACTGTGTGTTTTGGAAAAAGTTTATTTTCTTGTATGTATTTCCCGTTTGAGTCCATAAGGAGTACAATCTGTGGCTTGTGTATGACCTCAGTGGGTGTGGGGGGGTCGTCATGAGGGCTATCAGGGTGTCTGACTGGGGGGTTGCTCAGAGGGGTTGGGGTCCCCCAGGGCTTGGGGTTCTTCATTTGTTTGTCTGGGTGTGATGTCGGAGGCTATGGTCAGGGTCTAGGGTGTACTGTTCTGCTGCGGTGTCGAGACTTTGGCCAGGATCTGAGGTGGGCTGTTCTCTAATGGGTTGTTCAATGTCACCGTCATCGTTCTCACCTTCTCCTCCAGCACTCTGATCCTCCCTCTAGTGCTCTGTTCTTCTCCCCTGCTCCTGCTCTTTCTCCTGTTGATGTTGTCTCACCACAGTCCCAGAGTGCAGACATGTCTCTCTCCACCTGCAGCTCTCCAGGTCTAGTTAAGGGTGTTGTTGTGCTGGACTGTTGTCTGGGTCTGTGCTGACTGGAGTGTGTTTCACCTGCTGTTCCAGCTCCACCTGCCCTTACCTCCAGCTGGGTGAATTTATCCTTCATTTCAATGAGGAGTAGTACTCTGTGCTGGGAAGTTGAGTTTCTGTCTTGGGGTTGCTCTGTAGTTATTTCCAATGAAGAAGGTCTGGTCTGACCCGCTTCGGGGTAGGGGTATCTTTCTCAAGGGACAGCTTCTCCTGCTGAGCTATTTCTTTGATTAGGTGAAAGTCCAGCTGGAACTGTTTGGTGTTGCCTTGAACCAAAACGGTTCCAGATTTATAGAGAATTAATATTAGACGACTCATTTCCTCGATGTCCAGGTATCCTGAGTTTCCACCGTCGCTACCCCCCTCTCTTAACAGAGGGTAGTGTGCTAGTATAGCACTGTGCCATGCCAGGGGATGGTCTGTGTGGAAGATAGAGGTTGCTTATGTTCCCATTTTTATACAAATCAGCAAAGTGTCTGCTTCCCCAAAAGAAGTTTCATTTGTACTCTTTTCAGTGTCTTGTCGTTTTTTTACATTCAGAGGGTACCTTGTATTTTAATGACCTCTGAACAAAGTGGGAGGGTGCTTCTAAGGGCCTCTTCTAAGGCCTCTAGTTGGGGTAGACACTAGATCGACTCTCCTGCCATTGTTGGGCTCAAGGGCTTTGACACCTCTCGACTCACACGTCAGTGCCTAATTGAAATTGTATCTCTTTGTTAGCAAGCATAAGCTTGGTAGCCTTAGAATTCAGTCCTTATAATATAAAATATATCATTGTAATGAATTTTTCTTCTTGGTTTTTGAAAGTGAAAAATAGCTTCATACTAAACATTACTCACTCAGTTCCAGGTTGGATGGTGTTTTCAGGTTTCTGTTTGTTTTCCAGAGCATTTGCTGTATGTAGTTTGAGAATAGTAATCCTTGGTAGTAGAAAGCTTTCCAGGTAATTCCGTCCAAAATCAGGTTGTAGGTTTGGAGTTTTGGTTTGGAATAAAGGTTATGTTGTGGAGGGTAGCATCCTGTATCATGTCCATGCCCAAAAATCCTACTTTATCTAACTCTAAATCTATATATTTTGTTAAAAAATGCAGGAGCAATGTCTTTGAGCTCTCTCTCTCTCTCTCTCTCTCTCTCTCTCTCTCTCTCTCTCTCTCTCTCTCTCTCTCAATTCAATTTAAGGGCTTATTGGCATGGGAAACGTTGTGCTAACATTGCCAAAGCAAGTGAAGTAGATAGTAAACAAAAGTGAAATAAACAATAAATATTAACAGTAAACATTACACTCAGAAGTTTCTAAAAGAATAAAGACATTTCAAATGTCATATTATGTATATATACAGTGTTGTAACAATGTGCAAATAGTTAAAGTACAAATGGGAAAATAAATAAAAATAAATATGGGTTGTATTTACAATGGTGTTTGTTCTTCACTGGTTGCCCACTTTTCTTGTGGCAACAGGTCACAAATCTCTTTGCAGCTGTGATGGCACACTGTGGTTTTTTCACCCAGTAGATAAGGGAGTTTATCAAATTGGGTTTGTTTTCGATTTCTTTGTGGATCTGTGTAATCTGAGGGAAATATGTATCTCTAATGATGGTCATACATTTGGCAGGAGGTTAGGAAGTGCAGCTCAGTTTCCACCCTCATTTTGTGGGCAGTGTGCACATAGCCTGTCTTCTCTTGAGACCAGGTCTGCCTACGGCTGGCCTTTCTCAATAGCAAGGCTATGCTCACTGAGTCTGTACATAGTCAAAGCTTTCCCTTAAGTTTGGGTCAGTCACCAGTGGTCAAGTATTCTGCCACTGTGTACTCTCTGTTTAGGCCAAATAGCATTCTAGTTTGCTCTGTTTTTGTTTGTTCTTTCCAATGTGTCAAGTAATTCTCTTTTTGTTTTCTCATGATTTGGTTGGGTCTAGTTGTGTTGTTGTTGTTGTTGCCTGGGGCTGTGTGGGGTCTGTTTGTGTTTGTGAACAGACCCCTAGGGACAAGCTTCTGAGGGGACTCTTCTCCAAGTTCATCTCTCTGTAGGTGATGGCTTTGTTATGGAAAGGTTTGGGAATCGCTTCCTTTTAAGTGGTTATAGACCAGAATTTGGCTCTTTTCTGGATTTTTGATAATTAGCGTGGTATTGGCCTAATTCTGCTCTGCATGCATTATTTGGTGTTTCACGTTGTACACGGAGGATGTTTTTGCAGAATTCTGCATGCAGAGTCTCAATTTGGTGTTTGTCCCATTTTGTGAATTCTTGGTTGGTGAGCGGACCCCCAGACCTCAGGAACCATAAAGGGACAATGGGTTCTATAACTGATTCAAGTATTTTTAGCCAGATCCCCAATTGGTATGTCAAATTTTATGTTCCTTTTGATGGCATAGAAGGCCCTTCTTGCCTTGTCTCTCAGATCGTTCACAGCTTTGTGGAAGTTACCTGTGGGCTGATGTTTAGGCCGAGGTATGTATAGTTTTTTGTGTGCTCTAGGGCAACGGTGTCTAGATGGAATTTGTATGTGGTCCTGGCAACTGGACCTTTTTTGGAACACCATTATTTTTGTCTTACTGAGATTTTACTGTCAGGGGCCCAGGTCTGACAGAATCTGTGCAGAAGATCTAGGTTGCTGCTTAGGCCCTCCTTGGTTGGTGACAGAAGCACCAGATCGTCAGCAAACAGAAGACATTTGACTTCAGATTCTAGTAAGGGTGAGGCCGGGTGCGCAGACTGTTCTAGTGCCCTCGCCTAATTCGTTGATATATATGTTGAAGAGGGTGGGCTTAACTTTGCATCCCTGTCTACCCCACGGCCCTGTGGGAAAGAAAATGTGTGTGTTTTTTGCCAATTTTAACCGCACACTTGTTGTTTGTGTACATGGATTTTATAATGTCGTATGTTTTCCCCCGACCCCACTTTTCATCAATTTGTATAGCAGACCCTCATGCCAAATTGAGTCAAAAGCTTTTTTGAAATCAACAAAAGCATGAGAAGACTTTGCCTTTGTTTTGGTTTGTTTTGTTTGTCAATTAGGTGTGCAGGGTGAATACGTGGTCTGTCGTACGTATATCTTTCTCTCTGTCTCTCTGTCTCTCTCTCTCTTTCTCTCTCTCTCTCTCTCTCTCTCTCTCTCTCTCTCTCTCTCTCTCT
>NW_025535698.1:50000-85015 GCF_020615455.1 Coregonus clupeaformis | reverse complement strand
GGGTGCAGGGTTGGGTGGGTTAGCAGGCAGCAAGTTAGGTGGGTAGCAGGTTATATGGGGCAGGGTTACAGGGTGGGTGCAGGGTTAGTGGTGGTGCAGGGTTAATGGGGAGGGGGGGTTTTGGTGGCAGGAGTTAGTGGGTGCAGGGTTAGTTGGTGCAGGGTTAGTGATGAGTGGTTGGCAGGCGCATAGTGGGTGGTAGGTGTTGGGGTAGTGGGTGGCAGGGTATAGTGGGTGGGGGTTAGTGGCAGGGCTAGGTGGGTGGTGAGGTTAGGGGGCAGGGTTAGTGGGTGCAGGGTTAGTAGGGTGCACGTTAGTTGGTGCAGGGTTAGGGGGTGGTGCAGGGCTGGTGGGTGGTGCAGCGTTAGTGGGTGGCAGGTCTATGGTGGCAGGGTTAGTGGGTGCAGAGACTAGGGGGCAGGGGTTAGTGGGTGCAGGCTAGATAGGTGGGTGCAGGGTTAGTGGGTGCAGGGTTAGGTGGCAGGGTTAGTATGAGAGTTATTGGTGGCAGGGGTTAGGGTGGTGCAGGGTTAGTGGGTGGGCAGGGTTAATGGGTGGCAGGGTTAGTGCGTGTAGGGTTAGTGGGTGCAGGGTTAATGGGTGCAGGGTTAGTGGGTGGTGCAGGGTTAGTGGGTGCAGCGGCTAGTGGTGGCAGGCCAGTTAGTGGTGTGGTGCAGGCTAGTGGGGTGCAGGGTTAGTGGGTGCAGGGAGGGAGTGTGGTGGATGGGTGGCAGGCGGCGCAGGGTGTAGTGGCGGTCGCAGGCTAAGGGCAGGGTTAGTGGGCAGGGTTAGTGGGTGCAGGGGTTAATGGCAGGTGCAGGGTTAGTGGGTGCAGAGTTAGTGGGTGCAGGGTTAGTGGGTGGTGCAGGGTTAGTGGTTGCAGGGTTAGTGTGGTTAGGGTTAGTGGGTGCAGGGTTATGGGGGCAGGGGTTAGTGGGTGCAGGGTTAATGGGTGGTGCAGGGCTAGTGCAGAGTTAGGGTGCTGGTTGGTGCAGGGTTAGGGTGGTGCAGGGCTAGTGGTGGTGCAGCGGTTAGTGGGTGGTGTGCAGGGATAGGAGTGGCAGGGTTAGGTGGGTGCAGGGTTAGGTGAGGGTGATAATGTGTGTGCAGGGTTAGTGCGGAGCTAGGGTTAATGGGTGCGGCAGGCTAGTGGGTGAGGCGGTGCAGGGTTAGTTGGCGGGTGCGCTAAGTGGTGGCAGGGTTAATGGAGTGCAGGCAGGTGGGGGGTGGCAGAAGGGCGCAGGCGGCCAGTGCAGTGACGGTGGTAGTTGGTGGCAGGGTTATGGCGTGCAGCAGGTAGCAGTGCAGGCTTAGTGGGCAGGAGGTAGTAGCAGGGCAGGTTATCGAAAAGTAGCAGGGTAGGGTGGGCTGGGATAGTGGGGCGGGTTAGTGGGTGCAGGGTGAGGCAGGTGCAGGGTCAGTGGGTGGTACTAGTGGTGTAGTGGGTGGCAGGCGATTAGTGGGTGCAGGGCTAGTGGCGGCGCAGCAATTAGTGGGTGCTGTGTTTGGGTTTCAGGGTTAGTGTGTGCAGGGTTAGTGGGCGCGTGGCAGGGCTAGTGGGTCGCAGGGTTGGGTGGGTGTAGTGGGTGGTGCAGGGTTAGTGAGCAGGGTTAGTGGGGTGCAGGGGTTGACGTGGGTGCAGGGTTAGTGGAGTGCAGGGTTAGTGGGCAGGGTTAGTGGGCAGGGTTAGTGAGTGCAGGTTAGTGGGGGTGTAGTGGCAGGTGCGGGAGGCTTAGTGGGTGCAGCGTCAGTAGATCAGGGAGGCAGGGCTAGTGCGTGTGTACCCAGGTTAGTGGGTGAGAATTAGTGGGCAGGTGAGTGGGTTTATTAGTTTGCAGAAGGTTAGTGGGTGCAGGGTTAGTGGAGGAGGGTAGTGCGGCAGGGGTGGCAGGTTAGTGAGGTCAGGCTAGTGGCGCAGGCTTATTGCTGCAGGGCTTAGTGGGTTCAGGCTAGTGGGTGCAGGGTTAGCTGGTGCAGTCAGGTAGGATGGTGGCCAGGTTATGGCTAGCAGGGTTAGTGGGTGCAAGGGCTAGCTTTGCAGGCTTAGTGGGGTGCAATGGTTAGTGGGTGCAGGGTTAGTGTGGGTGCAGGGTTAGTGGGTGCAGGGTTAGGGTGCAGGGGTTAGTGGGTAGTGCAGGGTTAGTGGCAGCGGGTTGAAGTGAGTGGTGCAGGGGGTTAGTGGGTGGTGCAGGGTTAGTGTGGGTGCAGGGTTATTGGTCAGGGTTAGTGGGTGCAGGGTTAGGGTGCAGTGGTTACTGGGTGCAGGGTTATGGCTAGGGAAGTTGGTGCAGGGTTATTGGTGGAGGGGTTGGTGAAGGGGTGCAGTGGTTTAGTGGGTGGCAGGGCTAGTGGGTGCAGGATTACTGGGTGCTGCAGGCTAGTGGCTGATGCAGGGTTAGTGGGTGGCAGGCTTAATGGGTGCTAGGATTATTGGGTGCTGCAGGGTTAGTGGGTGGTGCAGGGTTAGTGAGCTCATGGCTATGGGTGCAGGGTCACTGGGAGCAGGGCTAGTGGTGGTGCAGGGTTAGTGGGCAGGGTTAGTGGGTGCAGTGTTGCAGGAGGGTGGTAGTAGGTGGTACTTTATTTTTTCTCCTTCTTTTGGTCAGCAACGTGGAATGCAAAATGCCTCTAGTCTCCCAGAAATTCACAAGAAGAAGGAGAAGCATGCTATTGAAATGAGCGGTAGTGAAATTATATTAGCTTAGCGTGGTGGGCTTATAGAGAAAAGCTGGGTTAAATGAACAGGAGCCTATGCTGATTTTGGGTGCCAGCATCAGATGCCGCAGGAGCTCCACAGATGTTTTGATGCTAATAATAACCTAACCCTAATAATCTGAAGAGGAAACAGGAGCTGAAGAAGTTTGAGGTGCGAGTACTGGCTCCAGTGAGCTCCCGCCAAGCCAAGCCGGGGAGATCAATCACTGGGTGGAGATCAATCACTGGGTGGAGATCAATCACCGGGGGAGATCAATCACTGGGGAGATCAATCACTGGGGGAGATCAATCACTGGGGGAGATCGAAACTGGGGGAGATTAATCACTGGTGGAGATCAATCACTGGGAGAGATCAAACACTGGAGGGAGATCAATCACTGGGGAGATCAATCACTGGAAAGGGGTGGGATCAATCACTGGGGGAGATCAATCACTGGGTGGAGATCAAACACTGGGGGAGATCAATCACTGGGGGGAGATCAATCTACTGGGTGGTATCACCCACTGGGGGGAGATCAAACACTGGGGGAGATCTAATCACTGGGAGAGATCTAATCACTGGGGGAGTCAAACACTGGGGGAGATCAATCACTGGGGGGAGATCAAACACTGGGGGAGATCAACACTGGGGGAGATCGACCACTGGGTGGATATCAATCGGGGGGGGAGATCGAAACACTGGAGATCAAACACTGGGGAGATCAATCACTGGGGGAGATCTGAATCGGGGGGGAGATCAATCACTGGGGGAGATCAATCACTGGGGGATATCAATCACTGGGGGAGATCAATCACTGGGTGGAGGATCAATCACCGGGGGGAGATCAAACACTGGGGGAAGATCAATCACTGGGGGAGATCAATCACTGGGGGGATATCAATCACTGGGGAGATCAATCACCGGGGTGGAGATCAATCACTGGGGGAGATCAAACACTGGGGGAAGATCAATCACTGGGGGAGATCAATCACTGGGGGAGATCAAACACTGGGGGAGATCGCACTGGGGAGATCTAATCACTAGGGGAGGGGAGATCAAACACTGGGGGAGGATCAATCACTGGGGGGAGATCTATCACTGGGGGAGATCAAACCTGCAACGGGGTAAGATTCTGTTGGTGAGAATGAAGAGGGTTGAGAAGAGTGTGGAGCTAAAGTTAGAAACTGATCCAAGACACACAGATGTTTTTTTGTCGTCTGGAAGATTGTGATTATCAAACTGTAATGTGAATCGACCGAGGGACCAGATGCGTATGATGTGTTGATTTTCTGGTCTAAAAAAAGAGCAAAATGAAAAATTGTGGTGAAGGAGGTTTTAGGCGGCCAGATCAGGCCATCTTCAGGGAGGTGAAGAGCTGGAAGGAGCGAGTGGAGATGAGATGGTCGTGGACTCCCAACAGCTTTAGTGAAATGGTTTCATTCATCAGAGGGATCCTTGAAATGCTAATAGTGAAGAAGGTGGACTTTGAGGCGTTTATTGCACTGGGGAAATATCTGATTGTCATATTTTTGGTTGATGATTCTTAAATTACAGACACAATTATAAACATATTATAAAAAATAAAAGTATCTTCAGTTCTCACCGCGATCCATTTGTCACGATCGTTATAATGAGCGACCAAGGTGTAGCGTGATATGCGTACATCTTTTAACAATGAGTACTTTCATAACAATAACTAAACAACAAAACGTGAAGTTTTTGTCCTAAATTAAGCAAACCTCTCCGGAACAAGATCCCACACAAATGACAAGTGCAAGACAGGCTGCTTCAGTCATGGTTCCCAATCAGAGACAACAAGCCAAAGCTGCCTCTGATTGGGAACCACCCGGCCAACATAGAAACACACTAACTAGAACATAGAAACATAGAACACTAAACATAGAAACTAACACACCTGGCTCAACATATACAAGAGTCCCCAGAGCCACAGTGACAGTAATTTCCCCCAAAGGCGCGGACTGCGCCAACTAAACCCAACAGGGAGGCCGGGTGAGCATTCCTTCTCGGAGCGGATCCGGCTCGGGCGTGACCACCACTCTCAGCTACCCCCGTGAGCGCCCTGGTCCTGGTCTCCTTCGGCTGGAGCTGGACTGACATGGTCGAGCGAATTCGCTTAGGCTCGGTGGAGCAGCTGACCGGTACCTGACCAGGCACCGGTGGAACAGGCACGGCTGTGCCGGACGATCGACGCCGCACCACTGGCCGTGCGGGGAGCAGGAACCCGCCGGACCGGCTGGCGACACGCACCACTGGCTTGGTGCGCGAGCAGGGACGGGCCGACCGGGACTGTACGACCCACCACTGGCTTGGTGCGGGGAGCAGGAACGGGCAGGACCGGGTGCGGCGCACACCACTGGCTTGGTGCGGGGAGCAGGAACCGGCCGGACGGGGTCTGGCGACACGCACCACTGGCTTGAGTGCGGGGAGCAGGGACGGGCCGGACCCGGGCTGTTGACGCCCACCACTGGCTTGTGCGGGGGAGCAGGAACGGGCAGGACCGGGCTGATGGCGCCACACCACTGGCTTGGTGCGGGAGAGCAGGAACAGGCAGGACCGGCTGGACGACGCACCACAGGCTTGATGCGAGCAGGAACAGCCTTGACTGGAGCACGCACCACTGTCTTGAGTGCGAGCAGGAAGACGGACGAGCTGGACGACGCGACCACAGGCTTCGGATGTGGGGAGCAGGAACAGGCCGGACCGAAGTGATCGCGCACCACCTGCCTTGGTGCGGGAGCAGGAACAGGCCGGACCGGTCTGACGATCGCCTGCACCCTACAGGCTTGGTGCGGGAGCAGGAACAGGCCGGACCGGTTGATGACGACGCACCACTGGCTTGGTGCGGGAAAGGCTGGGCGGGCCGGTCTGGCGACGCGCACCACAGGCTTGGTGCGAGGGCAGGAAACAGGCCGGGCGGCTGTGACGCGCACCACGGGTCTTGGTGCGAGGTGCAGGATACAGGTCGAGCCGAACTGGGAACACGCCCCACCAACTGAGTGCGGGGAGCAGGAACGGTTGGACCGGCTGGGAACACGCACCACTAACTGAGTGCGGGGGAGCAGGAATCGGGTTGGGCCGATCTCGAAAACACGCACCACTAACTAGTCCGCGGGGAGCAGAGAACGGGTTGGGCCGTGCTGGGAACACGCACCACTAACTTAGTGCGGGGAGCAGGAACGGGTTGGGCTTCGTACTGGGAACACGCACCTAACTTAGTGCGCGGGGAGCAGAGAACGGTCGGGCCGGACTGGGGAACACGCACCACTAACTTAGGTGGCGAGCGGAACGGTTTGGGCCGTACTGGGAACACGCACCACTAACTTAGTGCGGGTAGCAGGAACGGGCTGGTACCGCACAGGAACACACACCACTGGCTTTGCAAGGAATCAGAACGGCCGACTGGACTGGTGACACACACACTTTGTTAGATGAGCGAGGAGCGGGACTGGGTTTCCTCATAAACCTCCGCTCCCTCTGCTGCCTACTCAGTTCCTCGCCGTGCCTCCACACTCTCTTCCTCCTGACCAATGGCCCCCGAAACCTGGTGGCCTCCTCTCCCTGAAGTCCACACCTCCCTACTGCGGTGTGGCAACACTGAACCTACTGCGGTGTGGGAGCACTAACATTACTGCGTGTGGGAACACTAACACAACTATCGGTGTGGGAGCACTAACATTACTGCGGTGTGGGAACACTAACCCTACTGTGGTGTGGGAGCACTAACATTACTGCGGTGTGGGAACACTAACCCTACTGTGGTGTGGGAAGACTAACATTACTGCGGTGTGGGAACACTAACCCTACTGCGGTGTGGGAACACCTCTCTACTGTGGTGTGGGAACACCTCCTTACTGTGGTGTGGGAACACCTCCTTACTGCGGTGTGGGAACACTAACCTTACTGCGGTGTGGGAACACCTCCTTACTGCGGTGTGGGAACACTAACCCTACTGTGGTGTGGGAACACCAACCCTACTGCGGTGTGGGAACACTAACCCTACTGCGGTGTGGGAACACAACCCTACTGCGGTGTGGGAACACTAACCCTACTGCGGTGTGGGAAACACTAACCCTACTGCGGTGGGAACACCTCCTTACTGCGAGTGTGGGAACACTAACCCTACTGCGGTGTGTTGGAACACCTCCTTACTGCGGTGTGGGAACACTAATTCGCTGCACTGGGGTGTGGGAACACTAACGCTACTGCGGTGTGGGGAACACCAACCCTACTGGCGGTGTGGGAACACTACACGCTACTGCGGTGTGTGGGGAACACCAACCCTACTGCGGTGTGGGGAACACTAACGCTACTGCGGTGTGGGAACACCAACCCTACTGCGGTGTGGGGAACACTAACGCTACTGCGTGTGTGGGAACACTAACCCTACTGGCGGTGGAACACACCTCCTTACACTGTGGTGTGGGAACACTAACCCTACTGTGGTGTGGGAACACTAACGCTACTGCGTGGTGTGGGAACACTAACCACTGCGGTGTGGGAACACTAACCCCATACTGCGGTGTGGGAACACTAACCCTGCGGTGTTTGGGAACACCTCCTTACTGCGGTGTGGGAACACTAACCCTACTGCGGTGTGGGAACACTAACCCTACTGCGGTGTGGGAACACCTCTCTACTGCGGTGTTGGAACACCTCCTTACTGCGGTGTGGGAACACTAACCCTACTGCGGTGTGGGAAGACTAACATTACTGCGGTGTGGGAACACCTCCTTACTGCGGTGTGGGAACACTAACCCTACTGCGGTGTGGGAACACCTCCTTACTGCGGTGTGGGAACACTAACCCTACTGCGGTGTTGGAACACCTCCTTACTGCGGTGTGGGAACACTAACGCTACTGCGGTGTGGGAACACTAACGCTACTGCGGTGTGGGAACACCAACCCTACTGCGGTGTGGGAACACTAACGCTACTGCGGTGTTGGAACACCTCCTTACTGTGGTGTGGGAACACTAACCCTACTGTGGTGTGGGAACACTAACGCTACTGCGGTGTGGGAACACCTCCTTACTGCGGTGTGGGAACACTAACCCTGTTTCGGTGTGTTGGAACACCTCCTTACTGCGTGTGGGAACACTAACGCTACTGCTGGTGGGAACACTAACGCTCGCTGCGGTGTGGGAACACCAACCCTACTGCGTGTGGGAACACTAACGCTACTGGGAAGCTGGGGAACACCCTAACCCTACTGCGGTGTTGGAACACTAACCCTACTGTGGTGTGGAACACTAACGCTACTGCGTCTTGTTTGGAACACCTTTTCCCTTACTGCGGTGTGGGGAACACTAACGCTACTAGCGGTGTGGGGAACACTAACGCACTGCGGTGTGGGAACACCAACCCTACTGCGGTGTGGGAACACTAACGCTACTGCGGTGTTGGAACACCTCCTTACTGTGGTGTGGGAACACTAACCCTACTGTGGTGTGGGAACACCTCCTTACTGCGGTGTTGGAACACTAACCCTACTGCGGTGTGGGAACACCTCCTTACTGCGGTGTGGGAACACCTCCTTACTGCGGTGTGGGAACACTAACCCTACTGTGGTGTGGGAACACCTCCTTACTGCGGTGTGGGAACACTGAACCTACTGCGGTGTGGGAACACTAACCCTACTGCGATGTGGGAACACCTCCTTACTGCGGTGTGGGAACACTAACCCTACTGCGGTGTGGGAACACCTCCTTACTGCGGTGTGGGAACACTAACTCTACTGCGGTGTGGGAACACTAACGCTACTGCGGTGTGGGAACACTAAACCCTATAAAGGTCTATTTAACCTTTGTGTTATTATTATTTCTCCCTTCCAAAACCGAACCACGAGTCGATGCGTAGTAATGTTCACGCCTCATGTCCCCCAGATACATCAAACTCTCTTGTTCCGGTGAAGTAATTCATTGTCAATGGAGCAGTCCTAAGAACGTGAGGGCTGACCCCATTTTAGTCAACTGTTTGGTAGATAGGCTGTTGGTTACTGCAATTTATATATTTATTTTTTATTCTGGCAGTCGCACTTTTTTTTTTTTTTTTCATGGCACACAAGACACCTGTCTGATTGGCTCCTGTCTCAGTGGACTGATCCATTGCAGAGGCCCGGGAGGATGGCACAGTCCATCACTCTAAGACAGGCATCTGCACCGATAAATGCTTGCCTTGGCACACTAAGCAATTTGATAAAATTGATAAAAATAAGTGAAATGACATTTGTTTAAAAATTGCATTGGTGTTCCATAAATGGCTACTGCTTTGGACCTGACACGTTTGAGAAGTATTCCTTAGGCCTACAGTATGTGTGGAGATAATGTGTCTTGGTCACAGGAGGCTGCTGAGGGAGGCGGCTCATAGTAATTGCCGGAACGCAGCGAATGGAATGGCATCCGCTCCAGCCATTACCACGAGGCCGTCCTCCCCAATGAAGGTGCCACCAACCTTCTGTGGTCTTGGGTATAATTTTCAGTACTCGGAGTCAGAAGAAGGGGACTGTGGCTTAGATGCGAAGGCGCTTCTCTCTCTCCAGAATGCCCTCTCTTCTGTGTGCCTTCTGTATTTTCCAGTGTGCCTGTTTTGTGCCCTGGAGAGTGTTTGACGCATTTCTGCGTAAACCTGTATTTTGCGGATTAAAGCCTGTTATTCTGTGATTTACTGTCCTGCGCCTGACTCCTTCATCACCACCTCATCACACTGAATAGGTAGACCTGGCTTGTATTTGCTCTGGAGAACGAGCTGAGTTTTACACAGCAGTATGCAGGAACAGTTATGGAAATGTATGACATATTCTGTATACAATAGAAGGAAAATATACTACTAACGCCTATAATAAATACACAGATCTACAAAGGGAATACCTGCATGGAATGTGTGTTTGGGGTGGTGCAGTGAGGTGTCTGAGTCACTTTGAAACAAGGGGGAGATTGATGTTATGGGACCTTTCACATCTCTTGAGAGTCATCAACTTCTTTGTATACAAGCGGTATTGTCTGTGAGAGATGAAACGCTTATTAGAAATTAATGGGCAATCGTTGTGTACTGTCTGTATTACTGCTGTAGCAGCATGGGGTAGAATATGAGACATCTCACAGACCACGCTAGCTAAGCTAGCTACACACACAGGTCTAGTTACTCAGACTAATATGAGACATCTCACAGACCCACGCTAGCTAGCTAGCTACAACACACAGGTACTAGTTACTCAGACTAATATGAGACATCTCACAGAAACACGTTAGCTAGCTAGCTACAACACACAGGTCTAGTTACTCAGACTAATATGAGACATCTCACAGAAACAGGTTAGCTAGCTAGCTACAACACACAGGTATAGTTACTCAGACTAATATGAGACATCTCACAGACACACGTTAGCTAGCTAGCTACAACACACTAAGTTACTCAGACTAATATGAGACATCTCACAGACACACGTTAGCTAGCTAGCTACAACACACAGGTCTAGTTACTCAGACTAATATGAGACATCTCACAGACACACGTTAGCTAGCTAGCTACAACACACAAGGTCTAGTTACTCAGACTAACCTGAGACATCTCACAGACACACGTTAGCTAGCTAGCTACAACACACAGGTCTAGTACTCAGACTAATATGAGACATCTCACAGAAACACGTTAGCTAAGGCTAGCTACAACACACAGGTCTAGTTACTCAGACTAATAGAGACATCCAGACACACGTTAGCCTAGCTAGCTACAACACACAGGTCTAGTTACTCAGACTAATATGAGACATCTCACAGACACACGTTAGCTAGCTGAGCTAAACACACAGGTCTAGTTACTCAGACTAATATGAGACATCTCACAGACACCACATTGCTAGCAGCTAGCACAACACACAGGTCTAGTTACTCAGACTAATATGAGACATCTCACAGAAACACGTTAGCTAGCTAGCTACAACACACAGGTCTAGTTACTCAGACTAATATGAGACATCTCACAGAAACACGTTAGCTAGCTAGCTACAACACACAGGTCTAGTTACTCCAGACTAATATGAGACATCTCACAGACACACGTTAGCTAGCTAGCTACAACACACAGGTCTAGTTACTCAGACTAATATGAGACACTCACAGACACACACGTTAGCTAGCTAGCTACAACACACAGGTCTAGTTACTCAGACTAATATGAGACATCTCACAGAAACACGCGTTAGCTAGCTAGTTGGCTACAACACACAGGTCTAGTTACTCAGACTAATATGAGACATCTCACAGACACAGTTAGCTAGCTATACAAACAGGTCTAGTTACTCAGACTAATATGAGACATCTCTCAGAAACACGTTAGCTAGCAGCTACAACACACAGGTCTAGTTACTCCAAGATTAAATGAGTCATCAAGCCAAAGTCATTATTCCTCTCCGCCATCATCAAAACATTTCTCCAGTTTTGCTCCTAATGAGAGGCACTGAGGCTAGATAGCTAGCTATAACGTTAGACCACAGTACATTTTGTGTATAGCAAATACACAGCTAGCTTGCCTTGTAGTGTTGGTAGCAGCCGATTCGATCACCAAACGCTGCCTCGTGTAAAAATAGATCTTATATTGCTAGCTAGCTAGCTACCGCCAGCAAAACAACTTGTTTGTCATTTTGCCTCCTGAGTCCTGGTCCTGCTTGCTGGTCTCGCAATTATTTTTCTCACCATCTCAACTCCTCTTCAGTGTACTCCGGCTCAAATAAATAGGGCTGTATGTTCTTATGTAAAATAAAAAAAAATTAAATGTTGGCGTCCAGCTCTTCTTGGAAAGAGGAATCCTCAGAAGCAGCCATTGTAGCTAATTATTTAGCAATCTCAGATAGACAGTGCACGGTAACATTGCTCCGGTGAAACTGTAAACTAGTACCGCCCCCGTTTTGAAAAACCTACCTTCGAGGGTGGGAACAAGGACGTATGGCTCCCGTCAGGCTGTAGTCTTTTCAAAGCCAGCAGAAATGAGTTAATCTAGATATCTTGCAATGTCCAATGGCTTTATTGAACAAGGACAACCATATCTACTTGCTGCTAGCATGATCGTGCAATCGGAGAAACACAAAGGCCACAATAATTGCTACAAAACATAACTCCTTTAATTTATACAGTTGAAGTTAGAAGTTTACATACACTTAGGTTGGAGTCATTCAAACTTGTTTTTCAACCACTACACAAATGTATTGTTAACAAACTATAGTTTTGGCAAGTCGTTTAGGACATCTACTTTGTTCATGACAAGTAATTTTTCCAACAATTGTTTACAGACAGATTATTTCACTTATAGTTCACTGTATCACAATTCCAGTGGGTCAGAAGTTTACATACACTAAGTTGACTGTGCCTTTAAACAGCTTGAAAATCCCAGAAAAATGATGTCATGGCTTTAGAAGCTTCTGATAGGCTAATTGACATCATTTGAGTCAATTGGAGGTGTACCTGTGGATGTATTTCAAGGCCTACCTTCAAATTCAGTGCCTCTTTGTGACATCATGGGAAAATCAAAAGAAATCAGCCAGAAAATAAATTGTAGATCTCCACAAGTCTGGTTCATCCTTGGGAGCAATTTCCAAACGCCTGAAGGTACCACGTTCATCTGTACAAACAATAGTACGCAAAGATACACCATGGGACCACGCATCCGTCATACCGCTCAGGAAGGAGACACTTTCTGTCTCCTAGAGATGAATGTACTTTGGGGCGAAAAGTGCAAATCAATCCCAGACAAACAGCAAAGGACCTTGTGAAGATGCTGGAGGAAACAGGTATCTATATCCACAGTAAAACTAGTCCTATATCGACATAACCTGAAAGGCCGCTCAGCAAGGAAGAAGCCACTGCTCCAAAACCGCCATAAAAAAGCCAGACTTGCGGGTTTGCAACTGCACATGGGGACAAAAGATCGTACTTTTGGGAGAAACGTCCCCGGGTCTGATGAAACAAATATAGAACTGTTTGGCCATAATGACCATCATTATGTTTAGAGGAAAAAGGAGGATGTTTGCAAGCCGAAGAACACCATCCCAACCGTGAAGCACGGGGGTGGCAGCATCATGCTGTGGGGGTGCTTTGCTGCAGGAGGGACTGGTGCACTTCACAAAATAGATGGCATCATGAGGAAGGAAAATTATGTGGATATATTGAAGCAATATCTCAAGACATCAATCAGGAAGTTAAAGCTTGGTTGCAAATGGGTCTTCCAAATGGACAATGACCCCAAGCATACTTCCAAAGTTGTGGCAAAATGGCTTAAGGACAACAAAGTCAAGGTATTGGAGTGGCCATCACAAAGCCCTGACCTCAATCCTATAGAAAATGTGTGGGCAGAACTGAAAAGCGTGTGCGAGCAAGGAGGCCTACAAACCTGACTCAGTTAAACCAGCTATGTCAGGAGGAATGGCCAACATTCACCCAACTTATTGTGGAAGCTTGTGGAAGGCTACCCGACACGTTTGACCCAAGTTAAACAATTTAAAGGCAATGCTACCAAATACTAATTGAGTGTATGTAAACTTCTGACCCACTGGGAATGCGAGAAAGAAATAAAAGCTGAAAATAAATCATTCTCTCTACTATTATTCTGACATTTCACATTCTTAAAATAAAGTGGTGATCCTAACTGTCATAATACAGGGAATGTACTAGGTGGCAGGTAGCTTAGTGGTTAAGAGCATTGTGCCATTAACCGAAAGTTTGCTGGTTCTAATCCCCGAGCCGACTAGATGAAAAATCTGTCAATGTGCCCTTGAGCAAGACACTTAACCCTAGTCGCTCTGGGTAAGAGTGTCTGCTAAATGACTGAAATGTTTAAATGTATTTGGCTAAGGTGTATGTAAACCTCCGACTTCAACAGCAGGCTCAATGACGTCATTGTTTTCCCGGCGCTAAAATACACCGTTAGTGCATCATTACAGTATGTCTGAAACACCCTCTCATCTCATCACTCATCATTATGTAGGGAGACTGGAAAAACAAATAGTGTCTAGTGGTGAAGTTTTCCTTTAAGACGCCATTGCCCCTTTAAGAGGTGGTCCTCTGTAGCTCAGCTGGTAGAGCACGGCGCTTGTAACGCCAGGGTAGTGGGTTCGATCCCCGGGACCACCCATACGTAAAAATGTATGCACACGTGACTGTAAGTCGCTTTGGACAAAAGCGTCTGCTAAATGGCATATTATTATTATTAAGAGCTCTGTTGTGCAGTTGTGCCTAAACCATGCTACAAACTCTGGTTGTGCTTTAAAACGGTGCAATGAGCGCAATTTTATGAGTTGAGAAATAAACGTGGTAGCACAGGAAATTTGGGGTACTTTTCATTTAAAATATAGCCATCACAACTGCTTTAACATGTTCTCCCAAAGATTGTCACACAGACTCCTGTTCTCCACTGTTGCCCCCCCAGTAACATCACCAGTTCACAGTACCTCTCTTACCCCGTCCCCAAAGACCTGTAGCTTAGCAACAATACCCGCCCCCGTCGGCCACACCGACCCAATGGGGACCAGTGTTCTGCTGCGTCCCCGTGGACTCATGATGCTTTGCTCCTAACGAGCATTATAATAACGAGAGGGAGAGGGGTTTAGGTAACATTCAGAAGGCTCTGTCATTGACCCTAAACCTGTTTAGAAGTTGAATGAAGCAGTGTCATATTGTCATATCAGACGCTTCCTCAACCAACAGATAGAAAGTAGAGATTCTAACCTAGGACAATCCCTACACAGTTATGGTACTGACTCTCCTGCTGGTCACTACATTATGTCTGTTCTGTTTAGTCCAGTTGGACAGTGTTTGTTATGATGTTGGTTCTGTTTCTCTGCTGCTCTCTCCTGGTGCTCCTGGGAACTACAAGTCTGTCCTGGTGCTCCTGGGACCTACAACAGTCTGTCCTGGTGCTCCTGGGACCTACAACAGTCTGTCCTGGTGCTCCTGGGACCTACAACAGTCTGTCCTGGTGCTCCTGGGACCTACAACAGTCTGTCCTGGTGCTCCTGGGACCTACAACAGTCTGTCCTGGTGCTCCTGGGACCTTCAACAGTCTCTCCTGGTACTCCTGGGAACAACAACAATCTCGCTCAAATATGATCACTTCAGATATTTACTCTCTCTCCCTTCGCTCTCGCTCTCTCTCCTCTCTTTCTATCCCCTCTCTCTCTCTCTCTCTCTCTCTCTCTCTCTCTCTCTCTCTCTCTCTCTCTCATGCTCTCTTGCTTTCTCTCCCTCCCTCACCCGTTCTCTCTCACCCGCTCTCTCTCTCCCTCCTTCTCTCTCCCTCTCTCGCTCTCTCCCCTCTCTCGTTCTCCCTCCCTGACCCGCTCTCTCTCGCTCCCCTCTCCATCTCTCCTCTCGCTCGCTCTCCCCTTTCTCCCTCTCTCTCGATCTCTCTCGCTCTCTCCCGCTCTCTCTCGCTCTCTCCCGCTCTCGCTCGCTCTCTCTCTCCCCTCTCTCCCTCTCTCCCCTCTCTCTCCCTCTCTCCCCTCTCTCCCCCTGACCCACGCCATCTCCGCCTTACCCGCTCGCTCTCTCTCCTCTCTCCCCCTCTCTCTCTCACCCTCACCCGCTCTCTCACCCGCTCTCTCACCCGCTCTCTCTCTCCCTCCTTCTCGCTCCCTCTCTCGCTCTCACTCCTCTCTCACTCTCCCTCCATGACCCGCTCTCTCTCCCTCTCTCGCTCTCCCTCCTCTCTCGCTCTCCCTCCCTGACCCGCTCTCTCGCCCTCTCTCTCTCTCTCGCCCTCTCTCTCTCTCCCTCCCTGGCCCACTCTCTCTCCTCTCTCTCTCTCTCTCTCTCTCTGTCACTCTCCTCTCTCTCTCTCTCTCTCTCTCTCTCTCTCTCTCTCTCTCTCTCTCTCTCTCTCTCTCTCTCTCTCTCTCTCTCTCTCTCTCTCTCTCTCTCTCTCTCTCTCTCTCTCTCTCTCTCTCTCTCTCTCTCTGTCTCTCTGTCTCTCTCTCTCTCTCTCTCTCTCTTTCTCTCTCTCTCTCTCCTCTCTCTCGCTCTCTCTCACTCTCTCTCTCAATTAAATTAAATTAAATTCAAGCTGCTTTATTGGCATGAAAAACATTGCCAAAGCAACAATGTATACAATATACATTGTAATAAAATAATAAAGAATAACAAATAATAATAAAAAATGGTAGTAAATAATAATAAATAAATAACAACAATAAAATGGTAACAGTTAATAGTATAAATATAATAAATATACAAATCTAAATATGGAAAATGAAACTATAACTAACTTGTAACAAAATAACGGTCATCTTCACCATTATATCAGTACTACAACTACCATCATCATTACTACCACTACTACCACCACCATCATTAAACTGCCATCATTCCCATTACCACCCATACCACTACTATTCGGAATGATAAACAACAATAATAATGGTATTAACAATAATAGCAATAACAATAATAATAAGTACGTTACGATTTATTATGCAGATGTTATTATTCAGTGTCCCTCAGGCTATGGCAGGCAAATACATATTTGGCTGCAAGAGGAGCCATTGCTCCTTCGCCCATGAGTATTTTTAGTTTTTCCTCTGGGTTTAATAAGTTAAAATTTGGAATAAATGTAGTCATTTCTGTGAATAATGAATGTCTTTGTGAGGAATATTTATCACAGTAAAGGAGAAAGTGCATCTCTGTTTCTACCTCCCCTGTCGTGCAGTGACCACATACACGCTCCTCTTTGGGTAGCCATGTCTTTTTATGTCTGCCGGTTTCTATTGCCAATTGATGGTCACTCAGCCTGTACTTGGTAAGGATCTGTCTCTGCTTCGTATCTCTGACAGAGTAGAGATAATCAGCCAATTCATATTCTCTGTTTAGGGTCAGATAGCAATTTAGTCGGCTTTGGGATTTTGTTTCGTTTTTCCAATGTTGTAAATATGAGTCCTTTGATTGGTTCATGATTTTGTTCATTAGAATTCTTTCTTTTGAAGCAGTGCTGGTGTCAGCTTGGTTGGTTCGGTCCAACACCAGCTGACTGAGAGGGCTCGTTTCTGGGCTCAGCTCTTGGGTTTGAAGTGCTTTAAATTGCCGACTTGAATTTGGACTTGAATTTAGATGTAGCCAAAATTTTAATGATCTTTTCTGTATTTTCATTAGTACTGGAAAGCGGCCCAATTCTGCCCTACATGCATTAGTTGGTGTATTTCTCTGGACTTTCGACATAATTCTGCATGTAGGGCTTCAATTGGATGTGTGTCCCATATTCTAAAGTCCAGTTTATTGAGTGGCCCCCAAACCTCACTTCTGTAAAGAGCTATTGGTAGGATTACACTGTCAAATATTTTGGTCCAAATTCTAATTGGGATGTTGATTTTGAATAATTTGATTTTTAATGCATACAATGCTCTGCAGGCTTTTTCTTTGAGTGCATTCACTGCCATATTAAAGTTTCCCGATGCAGATATGGTCAGACCAAGTGTGTTCAATTATGGTGTTGTTCAGGGTGAATTTATATTTTTGTTTCTGACATCTGTTATTTTTTTTGGAAAATCATGATTTTAGTTTTTTTATTTATTTACTGCCAGGGCCCAATTATTGCAATATTGTCCTAAAATGTTAAGGTTCTGTTGAAGACCTTCTTTGGTTGGTGATAGAAGTACCAAGTCATCAGCATATAGCAGGTATTTTACCTCTGTGTCAAATAGTGTGAGTCCTGGGGCTGGAGAATGGTCCAACATGTCTGCTAATTCATTGATATAAATGTTGAAAAGATTTGGACTCAATATATGGTCAGTAGTGTGATGGTTAGGGAGAAAGCCAATTTGACATTTACTTATTCAAATTTTCTCTTGAAGAAAGGTTTGAATTCTTGAATTCAAAATGCTACAGAAAACCTTTCCCGAATTTGCTGTTTACGCAAATTCCCCGTGTAATTATTGGGGTCTGATTTGTCTCCACTTTTGTGGATAGGGGAGATGAGCCCCTTGTTCCAGAAATCAGGGAAGCAGCCAGAAGTTAAAGCTATGTTGAACAACTTAAGCACAGCATTTTGCAACTCAGGTGTGCTGTTTTTCACCATTTCATTTCTGATGTTATCTAGACCACAAGCCTTCTTTGATTTTATAGATTTGAGCTTTTCATTTAGTTCTTGTTGGGTTATTGGGTAATCTAATGGATTTTGGTTGTTTTTAATGACCGATTCAAGGATGTTAAATTTTTCTTGAATTTCTAATTGGTTCTGTTGTAAGTCTTTTTGTGGGATGTTTTTGTATAGATGATCAAAATAAGTTTTCCAAATTCCTTCATCTTGTATGGCTAATTCTTGTGGCTTTGTCATGCTTATATTGTTCCACATGTCCCAGAACAGATTTTGGTCAATTGCACTTTCAATTTCATCAAGTGTCTTGTTGGTATAATTCAATTTCTTGCGTTTCAGTGTATGTTTATACTGTTTCAGAGTTTCATAGTATTCATAGCGTAGATCTGGGTTGTTTTGCTGCTTATGTTTTTCATTTGAAATTTGTCTTCTGTGTTTTCTAATTGTTTTACAATCGTTATCAAACCATTTTTCAGAAACATTTTGTTTTTTGTTTCTGATGTTGCATTTCTTTGGTTTTCTCAAATTTGCTTTCGATGCTGCTTTTTGGAAAATGCAATTGATGTTTTGAGGAGCCGAATTGACACCTTCTTGTTTTGGTATTGTGAGTTATTGAAGACCTGTATAGAGTTCATCATTTCATTTGAGTTCAATGTTTCAATGAATTTCTCTGCACTGTTTGGAGCCCATCTGTACGATTGGTTCATGTTGTAGAGTTTATTCGGCTATTTTTTTGAATGAATATTGCCGGTTAATTTCTTCAGAAACACGTTGATCTGCAGTGATCTGACAGTGGTGTCTGTGGTCTGACAGTGAATGCACTAATGGAGGAAGGGTCGATGTCAGTGATGGCATAATCGAACTACACTTGTCCCAAGAGCTGAGCAGTAAGTAAACTGACCTAAAGAGTCCCCTCTGATTCTACCATTAAGCATGTACAGGCCTAAGGCTCGACAGAGATGCACTAACTCCTTCCCATTTTTGTTCAGTATTTGGTCAGGACTGTTTCTATTATTTATAATTGGGCTACTGTACAAGGAGGGGTGTCCCAATAAAAAAATTATAGTAATATATATATATATATATATATATATATATATATATATATATACATACATACATATACACATATACATACATACACACACACACACACACACATACAGTGGGGAAAAAAGTATTTAGTCAGCCAAATTGTGCAAGTTCTCCCACTTAAAAAAGATGAGAGAGGCCTGTAGTTTTCATCATAGGTACACGCCAACTATGACAGACAAAATGAGAATTTTTTTCTCCAGAAAATCACATTGTAGGATTTTTTATGAATTTATTTTCAAATTATGGTGGAAAATAAGTATTTGGTCAACAACAAAAGTTTCTCAATACTTTGTTATATACTCTTTGTTGGCAATGACACAGGTCAAACGTTTTCTGTAAGTCTTCACAAGGTTTTCACACACTGTTGCTGGTATTTTGGCCCATTCCTCCATGCAGATATCCTCTAGAGCAGTGATGTTTTGGGGCTGTCGCGGGCAACACGGACTTTCAACTCCCTCCAAAGATTTTCTATGGGGTTGAGATCTGTGTTCTGCCCGACCCTGGAATAGTGGTCAGTGCTGTGTTGTGATGGGCCAGGTCCAGTAGAACTGTGTTGTGATGGGCCGGGTCTAGTAGAGCTGTGTTGTGATGGGGTCTAGTAGAGCTGTGTTGTGATGGGCCGGGTCTCAGCAGAGCTGTGTTGTGATGGGCCGGGTCTAGCAGAGCTGTGTTGTGATGGGGTCTAGTAGAGCTGTGTTGTGATGGGCCTGGTCTGGTAGAGCTGTGTTGTGATGGGCCAGGTCTAGTAGAGCTGTGTTGTGATGGGCCGGGTCTAGTAGAGCTGTGTTGTGATGGGGTCTAGTAGAGCTGTGTTGTGATGGGCCTGGTCTGGTAGAGCTGTGTTGTGATGGGCCTGGTCTGGTAGAGCTGTGTTGTGATGGGCCTGGTCTGGTAGAGCTGTGTTGTGATGGGCCGGGTCTAGCAGAGCTGTGTTGTGATGGGCCTGGTCTAGTAGAGCTGTGTTGTGATGGGGTCTAGTAGAGCTGTGTTGTGATGGGGTCTAGTAGAGCTGTGTTGTGATGGGACGGGTCTAGTAGAGCTGTGTTGTGATGGGCCGGGTCTAGTAGAGCTGTGTTGTGATGGGGTCTAGTAGAGCTGTGTTGTGATGGGCCGGGTCTAGTAGAGCTGTGTTATGATGGGGTCTAGTAGAGCTGTGTTGTGATGGGCCGGGTCTACTAGAGCTGTGTTGTGATGGGGTCTAGTAGAGCTGTGTTGTGATGGGCCGGATCTAGTAGAGCTGTGTTATGATGGGGTCTAGTAGAGCTGTGTTGTGATGGGGTCTAGTAGAGCTGTGTTGTGATGGGGTCTAGTAGAGCTGTGTTATGATGGGGTCTAGTAGAGCTGTGTTGTGATGGGGTCTAGTAGAGCTGTGTTGTGATGGGCCGGGTCTAGTAGAGCTGTGTTGTGATGGGGTCTAGTAGAGCTGTGTTGTGATGGGGTCTAGTAGAGCTGTGTTGTGATGGGGTCTAGTAGAGCTGTGTTGTGATGGGGTCTAGTAGAGCTGTGTTGTGATGGGGTCTAGTAGAGCTGTGTTGTGATGGGGTCTAGTAGAGCTGTGTTGTGATGGGGTCTAGTAGAGCTGTGTTGTGATGGGACGGGTCTAGCAGAGCTGTGTTGTGATGGGGTCTAGTAGAGCTGTATTGTGATGGGGTCTAGTAGAGCTGTGTTGTGATGGGACGGGTCTAGCAGAGCTGTGTTGTGATGGGGTCTAGTAGAGCTGTGTTGTGATGGGGTCTAGTAGAGCTGTGTTGTGATGGGCCGGGTCTAGTAGAGCTGTGTTGTGATGGGGTCTAGTAGAGCTGTGTTGTGATGGGGTCTAGTAGAGCTGTGTTGTGATGGGGTCTAGTAGAGCTGTGTTGTGATGGGCCGGGTCTAGTAGAGCTGTGTTGTGATGGGGTCTAGTAGAGCTGTGTTGTGATGGGGTCTAGTAGAGCTGTGTTGTGATGGGGTCTAGTAGTGCTGTGTTGTGATGGGGTCTAGTAGAGCTGTGTTGTGATGGGGTCTAGTAGAGCTGTGTTGTGATGGGGTCTAGTAGAGCTGTGTTGTGATGGGCCGGGTCTAGTAGAGCTGTGTTGTGATGGGCCTGGTCCAGTAGAGCTGTGTTGTGATGGGCTGGGTCTAGTAGAGCTGTGTTGTGATGGGGTCTAGTAGAGCTGTGTTGTGATGGGGTCTAGTAGAGCTGTGTTGTGATGGGCCGGGTCTAGTAGAGCTGTGTTGTGATGGGGTCTAGTAGAGCTGTGTTGTGATGGGGTCTAGTAGAGCTGTGTTGTGATGGGGGTCTAGTAGAGCTGTGTTGTGATGGGGTCTAGTAGAGCTGTGTTGTGATGGGGTCTAGTAGAGCTGTGTTGTGATGGGCCGGGTCTAGTAGAGCTGTGTTGTGATGGGCCGGGTCTAGTAGAGCTGTGTTGTGATGGGGTCTAGTAGAGCTGTGTTGTGATGGGTGTCTATTAGAGCTGTGTTGTGATGGGGTCTAGTAGTGCTGTGATGTGATGGGGTCTAGTAGAGCTGTGTTGTGATGGGGTCTAGTAGAGCTGTGTTGTGATGGGGTCTAGTAGAGCTGTGTTGTGATGGGCCGGGTCTAGTAGAGCTGTGTTGTGATGGGGTCTAGTAGAGCTGTGTTGTGATGGGCCGGGTCTAGTAGAGCTGTGTTGTGATGGGGTCTAGTAGAGCTGTGTTGTGATGGGGTCTAGTAGAGCTGTGTTGTGATGGGGTCTAGTAGAGCTGTGTTGTGATGGGGTCTAGTAGAGCTGTGTTGTGATGGGGTCTAGTAGAGCTGTGTTGTGATGGGGCGGGTCTAGTAGAGCTGTGTTGTGATGGGCCTGGTCTAGTAGAGCTGTGTTGTGATGGGCCTGGTCTAGTAGAGCTGTGTTGTGATGGGCCTGGTCCAGTAGAGCTGTGTTGTGATGGGCCAGGTCTAGTGGTGCTGTGTTGTGATGGGGTCTAGTAGAGCTGTGTTGTGATGGGGTCTAGTAGAGCTGTGTTGTGATGGGGTCTAGTAGAGCTGGGTTGTGATGGGGTCTAGTAGAGCTGTGTTGTGATGGGGTCTAGTAGAGCTGTGTTGTGATGGGGTCTAGTAGAGCTGTGTTGTGATGGGCCGGGTCTAGTAGGAGCTGTGTTGTGATGGGGTCTAGTAGAGCTGTGTTGTGATGGGGTCTAGTAGAGCTGTGATGTGATGGGGTCTAGTAGAGCTGTGTTGTGATGGGGTCTAGTAGAGCTGTGTTGTGATGGGCCGGGTCTAGTAGAGCTGTGTTGTGATGGGCCGGGTCTAGTAGAGCTGTGTTGTGATGGGCCGGGTCTAGTAGAGCTGTGTTGTGATGGGACGGGTCTGGTCGTGCTGTCCTGAGGCGGGTCTGGTCTGGTAAATCTGTGCTGTGTTGGGCCTGGTCTAGTAGAGCTGTGCTGTGGTGGGGTCTAGTAGAGCTGTGTTGTGATGGGACGGGTCTGGTCGTGCTGTCCTGAGGCGGGTCTGGTCTGGTAAATCTGTGCTGTGTTGGGCCCGGTCTTGTAGAGCTGTGCTGTAATAAGCCGTGTCTGGCTCTTCTCTCCTGGGGATGGTGGGGGTACTGTTGTTTCAGAAGGTGGGGCAGGGGGGCTCTGCTGCTGAGGTGATGGGTGTGGGGGTCCCTGCCAAGTGTTGCATCCTTTAGGTCCAAAGGTTCTGATACTGTCCTGATCAAGATATACATTATCGTATAAATGTTCACATGTCAGAGTGGGGTGGTGAGCCGTTCTGACGTTGAGCAGTGAGGCACAGTTCACAGGGATCTGTTGATTTATTTTTTCGATCAACTGTCCTGGGAAGTATTTTCTTGGTAGGCTATATTGGTTGTTGGGAACATAGCCTGTGCTCGTTCTGCCACTCTTCTAACTGATACATTTTCACCTTTGGCACGAAGGTCGTTTGTGCCAGTGTGGATGATGATGTTGACTCTCAGTTGTAGGACACCAGAATTTATACACCTGGTGTCTAGGGAATAATCTTTCCTGGACTAAGAACTTCCAATTTGAATCAATAAGGATTGCAGTTGTGGGTGACTGTCTGGCTGGAGCAGACTGGGAGGCTGGTTGGCTGACGCAGACTGACTCTCTCTCTCTCTCTCTCTCTCTCTCTCTCTCTCTCTCTCTCTCTCTCCATCTCTTCTCTCTCTCTCTCTCTCTCTCTCTCTCTCTCTCTCTCTCTCTCTCTCCTCTCCATCTCTTTCTCTCTCTCTCTCTCATCTCTCTCTCTCTCTCTCTCTCTCTCTCTCTCTCTCTCTCTCTCTCTCTCTCTCTCTCTCTCTCTCTCTCTCTCTCTCCATCTCTTTCTCTCTCTCTCTCTCCATCTCTTCCTCTCTCTCTCTCTCTCTCTCTCTCTCTCATCTCTTTCTCTCTCTCTCTCCATCTCTTCCTCTCTCTCTCTCTCTCTCTCTCCATCTCTTTCTCTCTCTCTCTCTCCATCTCTTTCTCTCTCTCTCTCTCTCTCTCTCTCTCTCTCTCTCTCTCTCTCTCTCTCTCTCTCTCTCCCTCTCTCTCTCTCTCTCCCTTCCTCTCTCCTCTCTCTCCCTCTCTCTCCCCCTCTCTCCATCTCTTTCTCTCTCTATGTCTCTCTCTCCATCTCTCTCCATCTCTCTCTCTCTCTCTCTCTCTCTCTCTCTCTCTCTCCATCTCTCTCTCTCCCCCTCTCTCTCTCTCTCTCTCTCTCTCTCCCTCTATCCTCTCTATCCTCTCTCTCTCTGTCTCTCTGTCTCTCTGTCTCTCTCTCTCTCTCTCTCTCTCTCTCTCTCTCCAGGTGTGTATTTTCTGATCATAGCAGGCAGTCTGGTGATGTTGGTGGGGTTCTTCGGCTGCTGTGGAGCCGTCAGGGAGTCCCAATGTCTGCTGGGGTCGGTGAGTGGACACAAACACATAAACAATTATTAAGTTGGCTAGCTAGATCATTTTTGTCAGATCTCGACTGAACTCCCAAGAACTCCCAAGAACTCAAGCTGAAGCCAGATCAGAAACCACGGAAAGGAATCCTCTGAGGGAGAGAGAGAAATGTACACAATAGTTACCCGGAGGAAAATGGGGGCGGGTCACGCTTTTTCAATTTCAGGGGGAGGGTTTAGTATTTTCTTATTTAGTCCAGGGGAGGGTCATGTAATTTGTAATCGATTAAATGTCATATTGCTCAGGGTTTGAGAATGAGTTGCTTATTATAGTATCTCATGTGTGGCTGATGCTGTCCCTCATCCCTGATTCTCTGCTGCAATATCAAGTGGTCCTAGTGTGGTCTTAATAAAATGATCCATAGCATACTATAGGCTATATTCCCAGGCTATATGAAGAGCATGCTCCGAGAAATACAGATCTTTATTTTGGATCCCCATTACTTCCTGCCAAGGCAGCAGCTACTCTTCCTGGGGTTTATTATGGATCCCCATTAGTTCCTGCCAAGGCAGCAGCTACTCTTCCTGGGGTTTATTATGGATCCCCATTAGTTCCTGTCAAGGCAGCAGCTACTCTTCCTGGGGTTTATTATGGATCCCCATTAGTTCCTGCCAAGGCAGCAGCTACTCTTCCTGGGGTTTATTATGGATCCCCATTAGTTCCTGCCAAGGCAGCAGCTACTCTTCCTGGGGTCCAAAGCTTGATACTGCTATAATTGATTTTAATACAAATTAAATGGACCTGATTTATATAAAATGATCAATAACGACGCTTTATTTCCTCAGTGCTTTATGCTAGAAACATGCTGTAAAATGCCGGGGTAAGAAGTGATACCGATGCATATGGGATATCTTTGGTTTGTCTCTATAGGAGCAGTGGTGTTTTGCTATTATTTTCTCAAAGTTTGTACCACAGATTGAATATCATTATAGAATAAGTGCATAAAATGCATCCTCCAATTGCAACGTATGCCCACACATCTAGTCTCAAGAAAATGTTATATTTTTTAAAACCAACAGGCTAATATTCTACATAGTTTAGCGCATAAAACGTGGTAATTAATTACAAAGACCATAATCCATTGGGCATCTACTAGTCCGATCAATGTTTATTTTACGCCTGCTACGGAAGAGGCAGAAGAATGCGCGATCGTGAGGGGATATAGAGAGCAGCTGTTGCTTCGCGAGGTGTCTCTGTCTGAAAATACATGATCTAAGTGATTGATAGTTGGTATTCAGCAGTCATAAAAGTATTCCTTATTTACTTTGAACTAATAAAAGTTGAACTAATAAAATAGTGATTTAGTCAGAAAGGCAGCAGCTCTACAGTGAGGCGATGGTGACTTGGAATGAAATAATAAAGTCATCAAATAAAACCAATGTAATAAACACAACATCAATATTTTATTAAAGTAAATAAATGATGTTTAATAAGTGATGAGCAGTAATGGGCAGCCACTACCATCAAGGGACTTTTATTAATTGTGTTATTCTGTGTTACAGCGTTCAACCCAAATAATCGAAATCGAAAACCATGATTGTATTTGTATAATTTAACGGAAACTGAACCAACCTCAAAAGCACTAATGCTCAGCACTAATAATTCTTCACGTTTTACCAGTGAACAGTTCAAACAGCAATGCCAATCATTTGATCTCAATCAGTTTACAATTACTGTTTTGCAAGCGAATTAAAGCAGATGGTGTTAACAAACTATTAGCATCTTGGAAGGAATATTTTTCAATCGACGCTGCGTGCGCTGTTGAGTTCTGGCCTCATGAGGAAAATATTCAGCTTCAAATAAGAAATGACTGCGGGGTTTTTGGTTTAACATATTATAGACCTACTATGCTACAGTATGCTATTATATTCCGATCTGTTATGTAAAATACTAATTAATCATTAAGTGATCTTGCGAGACATTGATTCAGCTTTGATCTAACTTTACTAAAGGAGCACCACGGTGAGAAGTGATCATCTTCAACTTGTAATATTAAGGGATGAGTATGTTAAATTGCTTCAATTCAAATCTGGTATTAGGAACACAAGAGGTCAATACACGTCTTCTAAAATAGACTAGTATTTTAATTAATGCAAAACACTTCAATGGTAAATATGATGTTCGTATATACGGGTCCACTGAAATACCACGCAGGGCACTCAGAGAACTGATCCATTGTTACAGGCTCTTCTTTAAATACCCTGACAGTGATAGTTCCCGCTCCTTGCTGGACCTATCAGAGTAGAGACTGAGCGTGGTTTAGACTTACTCAGCCAATCGTTGGCGCACAGGCTGGTCCCAGTCCCTTGGCGCTTTACCGTTGCACACTGTTGCCAGGTGTCAGCTTCCTGCCTCCTGTTTGTCTCCGGGCCTCTAGAGGTCATCTGTGTTCCCCTCTGCCTTAGTTCTTCCTCGTGTGTCCTTATTAGCTTTTTCCAGGTCACCTGTGCCTTGTTTCCCCTAGAGTATTTTAGCTGTGTTTTTTCCCCTTGTTCCTCACTTGGTTTTTGAGTCCTGGCTATGTGTCTCCTGCTGTGTCCCACACAGTCTTTCCGAGTAAGCTTTTCTAAGTTATCTTTATTTTGTTTTTCTCCCCTCGTGGAGTTATTTTGTTTTGTCCTCCTGTTTTGTTTACTGTACCTCTGTTAGTATACCTCTTTCTGAGAATAACTTTTGTTGGATTATTTTTGAAGTGCAAAGAAATACCTTTTTTTATATTAAACCTACTTTGCCTGGAGTATTGCCTTGGGTGTTTCGTTTGGGTCCTACTATACCTCCTCTGTGGCTAAGGGGGAGAACACCCAACTCTCCACATCTGAGACCTGAGTTCAAGCCTAGCTTGTGACAGAAAAACCAAGTCAATCATGGACCCAGAAACACTCAGTTCCAAGGACCTGTTGGCGGTGATCGCTCGACATGAGGCATCTTTCCAGCGCCATGAAGCCGTTCTCAGCCGACAGGAAGGGCTGATGGCTAGTCATTCTCAACTCCTGGCCGATATGATGAGTTCCCTCCGCCAGCTCTTTGAACGCCTCCTGGTCCTTCCCCTTACTCCAGGTCACCCCCAGTGACGACAGGCCTTCTCCATCGGCGGAGCCCCGACTACCACCTCCCAAGCCCTTTTCTGGGGATCCAAGCTCTTGCCAGGGTTTCCCTCACCCAATGCTCCCCTCACCTTCGAGCTCCAACCCTCAAGTTTTCCCACCCGACCGCTCCAAGATTGCCTACATCATTACCCTTCTTTCAGACAAGGCGCTCTCCTGGGCCTCTGCGGTGTGGCAGTCCCAGGAGGCCTGTTGTGACTCCTACGCTGCATTTGTAGAAGAGTTCAAGCGGGTGTTCGATCATCCTGTCAGTGGGCGGGAAGCTTCCAAGCGCCTACTGTCTCTCCGTCAGGGTCCCCAGAGCACGGCAGATTTTGCCATTGAATTCCGGACCATAGCAGCAAGGAGCGGATGGAATGATGAAGCGCTGAGGGTCTGTTTTCAGGGAGGGTTATCTGAGCCCCTTCAAGATGAGTTAGCCACCCGAGAACCAGCTGGGGATCTCGAGTCCCTCATAGCCTTGGCCATCCGCCTGGACAATCGTCTAAGAGAGCGGAGAACGGCTCGCCGCCAGGGGTCTCAGTCCCAAGTTCCTCTGAACAGCTCTGTTTCTCCTGTTTGGGCTCCGTCATTCAGAGCTTCCCCGGCTCCTGAACTGCTCCAGGATTCCCCGGAGAACATGCAGTTAGGCCGTTCCAGGCTTTCTCCCCAACGAAAGGGAACGTCGCATGAGGGGAGCGTCGGTGCCTCTACTGCAGGGTTGCCGGCCACTTCCGCTCCACTTGCCCCCGAGCTGGGAAACGCCTGTCCCCGCCTAGCTACAGGAGGGCTGTGATGGGGAAAATTAGAGCTCCTCCTACTAACGCTGTCTTAGCTATCCCAGCCACTCTGTCCTGGAAGGGCCACCAGCATCGGGTCCAGGCTATGATTGATTCCGGTGCCGCAGGTGATTTCCTGGATTTAACCTTGGCTAAGGAACTTAAGATCCCTACCCAACTACTTCCTCAACCCCCAGGCAGTTACAGCCTTAGATGGCAGACCTCTGGAACCAGGAAAGGTTACAGAGGCGACTCAGTCCCTGCGACTTACCATCTTTCAACACCAGCAGGAGGAGACCTTCTATCTCATTGACTCCCCGAGTATCCTATTATCCTGGGTCACCCTTGGCTATGCAGACATAATCCCCAGATCGACTGGCCTACTGGCACCATTCTAAGCTGGGGTCCCACTTGCCAACTCACCTGCATGCTTCAGAGTCCCTCAGCCCCTAGTACCCAGTTTCAAGAGTCTGTTGACGTCTCCCGAGTCCCCAGTGTTTACCATCGGTTCAAGGCAGTGTTCAGCAAGTCCCGGGCTACTTCCTTACCGCCTCACCGCACGTATGACTGTGCCATTGATCTACTCCCTGGTTGCTGCCCTCCTAGAGGTCGGATCTTTTCCTTATCCTCCCCCGAGCACTCAGCTATGGACACCTACATTAAGGAGTCCTTGGCAGCCGGCCTCATCTGTGCCTCTACTTCCCCGGCTGGGGCGGGCTTCTTTTTTGTTGAAAAGAAAGACGGGGGTCTTAGGCCTTGTATTGATTACCGGGGGACTCAACAAGATCACGGTTCGAATCGATACCCCCTTCCTCTCATGGCCACTGCTTTTGAGCGGCTTCAAGGGGCTTCCATTTTTACTAAACTGGATCTCCGCAATGCTTACCATCTCGTAGGCGGATCCGGCCAGGAGACGAATGGAAGACGGCCTTCAACACGCCCACGGGCACTATGAATATCGGGTGATGCCGTTCGGGCTCACCAATGCCCCCGCAGTATTCCAAGCCCTGATTAATGATGTTCTCCGGGATATGCTTAATCTGTTCGGCTTCGTGTACCTGGACGATATCCTCATCTTCTCGAGGTCACTGAAGGAGCATGAGGGGCATGTTAGCAGGGTTCTCCAGAGGCTCCTTGACAATCACCTCTACGTTAAACCTGAGAAGTGTGAGTTTCATGTTTCCCAGACTCAGTTTCTCGGGTTTATTGTCACTCCCGGCCACCTAGAGATGGATCCCAAGAAGGTCAAAGCGGTCCACAGCTGGCCCACACCTGCCACGGTCAAGGAGGTTCAACGGTTCATTGGCTTTTCTAACTTCTATCGGAAGTTCATTAAGAATTTCAGCTCTGTGGTAGCCCCCTTGACGACGCTTACCAAGGGAGGAGGGACCAAGATTCACTGGGGTCCGGAAGCAGCAGGGGCCTTCGAGGATCTCAAGCACCGCTTCACTTCTGCTCCGATTCTGGTGATCCCTGACCCAGAAAGACCTTTCGTGGTGGAGGTGGACGCCTCAGAGGTGGGGGTGGGAGCCATCCTGTCACAGAGGGGTGAGGATGGGAGATTACACCCTTGTGCCTTCATGTCTCGTCCGCCTGTCTGAGGCCGAGCGCAACTACCACGTGGGGGGATCGAGAGTTGCTTGCGGTAAAACTGGCCTTGGAAGAGTGGCGCCATTGGCTTGAGGGGGCTCAGCATCCTTTCCAGGTTCTCACAGACCACAAGAACCTGGAATATCTCCAACAGGCAAAGCGGATGAACCCTCGGCAAGCACGATGGTCCCTTTTTTTTAATCGATTCCAGTTTCTCCTGTCTTACAGACCTGGCACCAAGAACGTCAAGCCGGATGCCCTGTCTCGAGCCTATTCTCCCGAGATACAAGAGAAGCCCTTGGCATCGATTATTCCGAGGTCTAGGATCGTCGCACCTCTTCAGTGGGAACTAGAAAGAGGGTACGAGAGGCCCTTGTCCATGAGCCCGATCCAGGCGGTGGTCCTGCCGGACGCCTGTACGTTCCTCTCTCTGTTCGGGCCCGCGTCTTGCAGTGGGGTCATGAGTCGCCCTTGACATGCCATCCGGTAGTGCTCGCACACTGGAATTCCTCCAGCGGCGGTTTTGGTGGCCGTCCATCAAGAAGGACGTGCAGGTCTATGTTGGGGCCTGCCCTGTGTGCAACCAGGGAAAGTCGACACGTCAGCGACCCCAGGGACTGCTCCATCCCTTACCTGTTCCTCGCAGGCCATGGTCACACCTTTCTCTGGATTTTGTTACGGGACTTCCTCCATCCCAGGGCAACACAGTCATCCTAGTGGTTGTTGACCGGTTCTCTAAGGCTGCCCGGTTTATTCCCCTGCCCAAGCTGCCCTCGGCCAAGGAGACTGCTGAGCTCCTCATGAACCATGTCTTCCGGATATTTGGTATTCCCCCTGGACGTTGTCTCCGACCGAGGTCCCCATCTCGTCCCGGTTTTGGGGGGCCTTCTGCAGGCTTATTGGGGCCACAGCCAGCCTATCGTCTGGGTTCCATCCAGAGTCTAATGGCCAAACGGAACGGATTAATCAGGATCTGGAGACCACCCTGCGGTGTATGGCGGCCAGTAATCCCACGTCTTGGGCCACCTATATCATTTGGGCTGAATATGCCCACAACACCCTCCAGTCCTCAGCCACCGGATTGTCCCCCTTCGAATGCCAGTTCGGATACACCCCTCCATTATTTCCAGAGGAAGAGGCGCAAGTTGGTGTTCCCTCGGCCCAGCGCTTTGTCCAACGCTGTAGGCGGACCTGGAAGAAGGCCAGGCGTACCCTCCTTCGGACCTCCCAGAGATACCAAAGTCAGGCTAATCGCCGCCGCGACGGCCCCTAGTTTCCGAGCTGGTCAGAGAGTTTGGTTGGCTACCAAGAACCTGCCCCTCCGGGTCGAATCCAAGAAGCTTTCCCAGAAGTACATCGCCCCTTTCCGCATAGCAAGAAAAGTTAACCCTGTTTCTTATCGTTTGGTTCTCCTCGCTCCTTAGAATTAACCCCACTTTCCATGTTTCACTACTAAAACCTGTCTTGTCTTCTCCTTTGCCCCCCCACGCAGGCCCCCGCCACCTCCCAGGATCATTGACGGCCAGCCAGCCTACACAGTGCGCCGGATACTGGACTCCCGGAGGGTCCAGAACTCTCTGCAGTATCTGGTGGACTGGGAGGGCTACGGGCCAGAGGAGCGCTCCTGGGTTCCAGCCAGGGACATCCTGGACCCAGGTTTGATCCGAGAGTTTCGCACCCTGAGGCCAGGGTGTTCTGGAAGGAACGTCAGGAGTCGTTCCTAGAGGAGGGGGTCCTGTCAGCTTCCTGCCTCCTGTTTGTCTCCAGGCCTCTAGAGGTCATCTGTGTTCCCCTCTGCCTTAGTTCTTCCTCGTGTGTCCTTATTAGCTTTTTCCAGGTCACCTGTGCCTTGTTTCCCCTAGAGTATTTTAGCTGTGTTTTTTCCCCTTGTTCCTCACTTGGTTTTTGAGTCCTGGCTATGTGTCTCCTGCTGTGTCCCACAGAGTCTTTCCGAGTAAGCTTTTCTAAGTTATCTTTATTTTGTTTTTCTCCCCTCGTGGAGTTATTTTGTTTTGTCCTCCTGTTTTGTTTACTGTACCTCTGTTAGTATACCTCTTTCTGAGAAGAACTTTTGTTGGATTATTTTTGAAGTGCAAAGAAATACCTTTTTTTATATTAAACCTACTTTGCCTGGAGTATTGCCTTGGGTGTTTCGTTTGGGTCCTACTATACCTCCTCTGTGGCTAAGGGGGAGAACACCCAACTCTCCACATCTGAGACCTGAGTTCAAGCCTAGCTTGTGACACCAGGCATAAGTTGTTATCATCACAACCTGTAGAGTCAGCACCCATAGACACTGTTCCCTGTACTCCTTGTACCTACGTCCTTTGGACGGTTCACAGATCACAAAGAGGCAGTGTTCGTGTCTGTGAGAAATACAAGTCTTATCTCATCCTACCCCCTAACGTTCCTCACATGAATCACAACTTGTTATGTGAAACAATTTATATCAGTACAGTACAAACCCATTATGTTTAATCATTAATGCATTCCTTCTAAGCTAGGCATCACATCCAGTTACAAGAAAATAGATCCCCACAAGTAGAACTACTAGACAACATCTTCATGAGGGTTATTTTGAGTGATTTAAGCACCCTCCGAACCGTGGAGGTGAAAGGACAGCACCGGAACCAAGTGGTCACATCTCGTTCTGGGTTCCACTGTGCAAGGTGGTCCGTGGAGGTTTATAAACATCAAGGCAGACCACATCTCGTTCTGGGTTCCACTGTGCAAGGTGGTCAGTGGAGGTTTATAAACATCAAGGCAGACCACATCTCGTTCTGGGTTCCACTGTGCAAGGTGGTCCGTGGAGGTTTATAAACATCAAGGCAGATCACATCTCGTTCTGGGTTCCACTGTGCAAGGTGGTCCGTGGAGGTTTATAAACATCAAGGCAGACCACATCTCGTTCTGGGTTCCACTGTGCAAGGTGGTCCGTGGAGGTTTATAAACATCAAGGCAGACACACTGTGAATCTCGTTTTGTGATGATACGATTTCATGAGGTGGATCAGTTACGCTCAAAGTGGTCACGTCTCAGACCGACAGGCCTCTGAACACACGCCTAGACAGGGAAGAAACCACCATGTACCGACCTCTAGGCTGCTGTAGTCTACATATTTATTTAGTTTGTCATTCTATCGTTTTCATGTAATTTTAGAGGTAATAAGGCCAAAATATATGTATTTTGAATTTAACATAATTAATTTTTAAGAAATAATTTTACTATTCTCAATTTGAAAAAAGTGAAGGAGCGCTGCAACATACTAACTCTAAATCAGTCATGAGAAAGTCAGGTAGCCTAAGAAGGAACGAAAATGATTTATTTTGGCTAGATTATTATTATTTCAAGGCTATAGCCATTTCAGAACTGGCAGGGGCTCTCATAATGTCGACACGTCAACAACATCTAAACATTTAGCTTTTAGGCTGTATAAAATCAAATGTTTTTTATTTTAAAATCCAGTTCTTTGCCTGCCTGCTGATCATCTTTGGAGCGGAGGTGGCTGCTGGTGTGTTTGGCTTCCTCAATAAAGACAAGGTACCCATGATGCTCCACTCCACCACACACACGTTACCCATGATGCTCCACTCCACCACACACACGTTACCTACCACAACTGGTGACACCATTGTGGTTCCAAATGTCATTCATTGATTTGTTCGACATTGCAGGTGACAGTGCAGGCGACTGCTGACTGACTGATCTACAAATCACCTTGCATCATTTACAACTACTCATTATTATTATTAGTAGATCAGTCATTTACCCATGATACACAGCCACTGTCTTACTCCGGCTGCAGTGGTCGGTTGAGAAAGAGCGTCGTGTAGGAGTGACACCACCTGTCAGAAGACAATGATTATCATTCTTTTAGGTTTTTAAAATCTTGTCTGATTCTTTTCTCACAGATAATCGAAGATGTCCAGAACAGTGGCGGCTCCTGAAAAAATTCTCAGGAGGGGCAATTTTTCTGATGATTTAGGTGACCTACACACATTTTAAAAAGATATGTCCAGCAACAACATGAAGACAGGGGCAGCATATAAGTCAATACCAGAAGCATTTATTGACTGATCTGGGGGAGATGGATTCCAGTTTCTGTGACAGATTATAAATAATCTCTGATGCCTTTGTTATATTAGCTTTTGGTTGAATGTACTGTCGTAGTAAATATATAATGTTATAGCTTGGTCTGACTAAAATCTTGTGCATGACCCATTTTGTGTTGGGCGTTTGTTTTCAATCAATGCTGTTCCTATCCTATAACAATGGACAAAAGAGTCCTATCTTGTCAGCCTTGTCAGCAGGTGGCCAAGGACAACACCCACGCCATAGGTCTCTCAGTTCTTCCAACTCACGAGTTCTTGCTCTGAGGACACACACACACACACACACACACACACACATCATCACTGATAACACACACACACACACACATCATCACTGTTAAACACACACACACACACACAAAAATCCCCTCTCTTTAGGCTGAACATTTGAAGACAGAGAACCCGACTCAGAGCCAATGCAACAGTGGAGGGGACCTCGCCCAACTCATCAGGACCAATCAGAAGATCAGAACTACTAGATTCAACCTACATCATTTATTGTATAAAATGTCTGCACACAATGTTTTCGGGGCTCTCTTCTCCCTAAGAGTTTGACGAAACGAGTCCGTGCACGCGATTCCAGATATCTTTACCTCTGAATAAACTGCCTTTATTATACCATATCCACCCTGTCCAAAGTCTCTACTTGGTCTCAGTTCTCCAGTAAACTTGTGATTATCAACAGTACACAACGGTAACAAACAATTGGGGGAACTCACGGGGCAGATAGTAAGGTCGCAATGACACAGAAAGCAGTTCAATGTCGGGGTACAGAGTCGCTCTCTTACCAGGATCGCGGTCGCTCTGACCAGGGTGAAGCCGGCCGGCTCCACTTCTCTGTCCGGGACTCTGTCATCCAGCCAAGTCTCCCAGCTGTATTGGGATTCCGCTGCCAGCAGCGTTTTGCATTATTTAGTCCGTTCGTAGCGGGTATGTACACGATCAACAAGATCAGTCCAAAACCAACCACTGGAAATCCATGGTTGGCAGAATGTTTGTAAACTAAGTCTACAAATTAAAAACATAAAATAACGCCACACTGCAGGTCGCAACAGAGACGCTGCTAGCCGCTATTGTCTTAGTTACGTTCATGGTTACGTCACGTATGACGAAGCGCGTAAGTGCAAGCCCACAGACACCCATAGAGAATGTATTGAAAGCTTTGAAATTTGAAAAAATAGATTTTACATGACAGGCTATGAGAGACTTCTGGGCGATTTTCAACTTGACTGAAATCGCCCCAAAAAGCGGGCGGGGCCATTTGAAGCACGACTTTAGCCTGATTTGACATTTAGTGGCTGGCAGATCAGACGTGAACACTGATAACTACTGTTGCCGTGATATAATTGATTAGAAAAAAAATCCCTTCCTTTTCCCGTTTGGCAGTGCGTCGCCCATATCGCCCTATTGAACAGGCCGTCCCTGGTCCAGAACTACTACATAAAATTCTATGACGACGACAACAACAGCACAAAACGATCTGGTGACAAAACAATCTGGTGATAAAACGATCTGGTGACAAAACGATCTGGTGACAAAACGATCTGGTGACAAAACGATCTGGTGACAAAGCAATCTGGTGACAAAATGATCTGGTGACAAAGCGGACTGGTGACAAAACGGTCTGGTGACAAAACGATCTGGTGACAAAACGATCTGGTGAC